>NC_133505.1:8170000-8352500 GCF_049354715.1 Callithrix jacchus | reverse complement strand
AAGAAATAATAAGTTAATAAAATCCTCGGAATAAATGTATTACAAAGATATTTCAACGTATATTAGTAGTGAATCATCTTAAAGTGAAATATGAAATGATTAAAGGTATATTATCTATGAACTGAAAAATTCTCAATAGTCATCTTCTAATACTTGGACTAAAAAATTAAATAGAATGTATGTTGTTTTCTATATAAAATATTAGAAAATGTAAAGAACACATTGGAAAAAAGGTCAATAGTGTTTTTTTTTTTGAATGGCACTGTTTTTAGAATAAACTAAAAACAATGACTTAATTACATCCTACTATTTAGATTAAATTCATACTAATGGAATTTGACCTAATGCTGCCCCATTTTCAGTAAACTGCAATCTAACTTAGTATGTAAACAAACTGCAACCTAAATTAAGAGTATATTCTTGTAACAAGTAGCTGAGTCTTGGCCAACCTTAGCAGCTGGGCTTTCAGCCAATGACAGGCTACCAACTCCTCAGACATGTCCAAATAAGACAAAGGAGGAGCTGCAACAATGACACCACTTTTGTTTGTCATTTTTTCTGTCTGTAAATATTGCCTGCCCATTTTTCTGGGTGGAGCTCTCCAAACCATTACTGGTTTAGGGTGCTGCCTGATTCATGAATTGTCTCTTTGCTCATTTAAACTCTGCCAAAATTAATTTATCTAAAGTTTTTTCTTTTAACAACATAAGGCATGCTTTTGTTTTTTTGGAAGTGTTCATGTTCAGTGCTTGTTTTTGCTAGGGCTTTGTCGATCATCAGTTTCCCTTAGTGACCCTAGAATATAAGTTCTTAATCTGTTGTCAGTGCCTTGAGGGCATTTGCTCCTTAAATAAGAAAACCATAGTGGAAGCATTTGGAAATTTTCCCTGTAATTCTTATTTTTTTCTTTTAATTACTACCAAAGGATTCATATTTTCTCTAGTTCTTTGAGGTCTCTATGAATTGTATGTCACATGATTGTTCTGAATCATGTTTGCCTTTGGACCAATTTTAATGCCTGATATATAATAATGCCAGGTTTAAGGATGATGTGTCCAGAGACTTCACAAATGTAAATCTCACTCTTTGAGAGTTACATGTTTTTTAGGCAAAATAATGAAATATTTAACTGTATGCTAACTGGAAGTAAGGTGGATGATAACTTTCCTTGTGAAAGGTTCCTCACACTTCAATATTATGTGCATGTGCACAGGCACACACATTCTTTATCTGATGGAAAGTAGAGTTGAAGCATGCTTACTTCTAGCTAAAGATCAATTGGTCTATCTATCTATCACCTATCTATTAATCATCTATTATTATTATCTAATAGGAAACAAGACTCTCAGCCATGCTCACTTCCAGGGATAATTTTAAACTTTATAATTAAAAATTTTAATTAGCACAGGCACCATCGAATAGAATAGAAAGCTATAGTAATAGATCAGGGTGCCTGAGGCCCCCTGAACTCATAGGCATTAATTTTTTCATTGTTTCATAGTGGTGAGATTGTAGGGGTTGACCTACGTGAGGGGCTGGGGGAGTCTGGAGGACTCCCAGGGAGTCAGGGAAGAAAGCCTGTACTGAGAAGTATTTTGATATTGTAACAACTCTTAGGGCCATACATGTGCTGACACACTATCACCCCTACCTTTCTCCACTACCAATTTTTTCTGCATATATTGAAAAGATCCACATTGAAAAGTGGAGCAGGCTCTTCAGAGAAAGTAGCATTTTTCAAACTCAGCCTACATGCCGTTTATCCTTCAATACATTTTGCTGTTAGAATTTGTCTAAAGTATCTTAGCTGTGAAATATCTGCTTAGTTTTTTTCTTATTTATTCACTCATGTCTTACCAGCATAACCAAAGTGACAATTCTTTAGGAAAGCTCTTTATCATTGGCGTTGGCCTAGAAGAAAATGGACATATAAATAAGAATTAATTATTTGATGCAATGATCTATTGTCCAACATTAATTAAAATATGTATAGTACTAGGCTTTTAAATGAGATATGGGAATATAAAAGTTCAAGGTGGTGAAGAAGTCTTCTGGGAAAGGCAGATCACAGAATCATACCTCTCACTAATTCTAATAAAATGAATGGAAAATAAGATTAAAAAGAAACTGAAAAATACACTTGTTATCAAAAGTGGAAGGAAGTATGAACATGTTCATTTTTAAAAATGGTTTGTATCTGAGAATCAATAGATATAGTCAAGCTGATATTTTTATCTGTTAAAATTTTGACAGATGATATAAAGTTCTGATTATAACCCTTAGAAAAATGAAAAACATTGAAAATCTACTAACTTGTCAGAAAAAGAAAATACATACACACACACACACACACACTCCATTTAACACAAGACATTCCATTTAACAGAAAATACGGAAAAAAAAAGATATATAGGCAAGAAAAATATGTAATTAGGGGCCAGACCAAAATGAAGCATGTTGAGATAAATCTACTCATTGAAAGAAAAAAATGACTCAGTTTCTAAAAATGGCAAATTCCAATTAAATGCTTATATATAAGTAACATATCTTATAGGGGAGAAGAGATTCCTTTTCTTGCCCATAGATGGGTTTATGCTCGACAGTCCTATAACAAAAGACAGAATGACAAAAGAAAAACACATAGATTTATTCAATATAAGTTTACATGAAAAGAGCCTGCAGAAATGCAGAATCAAAGAAACGGAGAACTGTGTATTTTTATGCTTAAGGTTGATGAAAAGTAGACAGTCATGTAGAAATACAATTGTACAAAAAGGAATATGATCTAAAACAATCAGCTGTAGGGAACTCACCAGAGCCTGTGTGTTCTATTTCTTATTACTGTCGCTGTCTTTGAGGCTACTTCTGGAATGAAGGTTCTTATGACCTACTTTATAGAAAGGGCAGAGGATTCTTTTATGGCCTGCTTCAGGGGAGAAGGGTGGGAGAAGCTCACAGAGTGGACTTCCTGGTTCTGCTTTTCCTGAAATGCCAAGATGCCGTATTTTGGGGTAGTGTGTTCTGAACCCCATCAATCTAAAGGAGTGGTTTTCAAAGGGCAAGCAGTTAGGAGGTGATTTTGCCTCCCAGGAGGCATTTGCCACTATGTGAATGTGTTTATGACTGTCATAAGTGGAAGTGGGGGTGCTGCTAGCATCTGCTGAGCAGAGACCCGATACGTTGCTAAACAGCTTACAACACACAGAGCAGCCCTCAGAACAAAATATTATGCCATCCAAATGTTAGGAGTGCTGCTGTTGAAAAGTCTAGATCTAAAGTGGGGTGTCTAAAAAAGCTCTTACAAAAAAATCACACCAACCAAATTAACTTGCTGGAGTAATAAATTTATTACTAGGAAAAAATGTTAAAGCAAAGTACAGTACTTTGTGACACTGTATTGATATGAGGCTGTCTGCAATCTTTTCACATTCAATAATAGGATCAAAAACATAAAGCATGTGTTAAGTAAATGTGAAGGGAAATTAACCAAGACACAGAGTAGCGTATGGGTGTTTGTATTTCAAGCACCTAGAACATCTAAAACAGAACACATGGCAAAAATAATATATAAAGAATTTTATGTATTATTCATATATATATATGTTTTGTTTTCTTGCAGTGATTATCATGATTGTTCAGTGGCTGAATCTAAATAATTCCTTGAGTTCTTATCTATGTCGATTTTTTTCTGGCATTCACCCTTATACTGTCCCCTTTGGCAGTCTTATTCAATGTCATGACTTTACTTGTCACACCCATGAAGATGCTCCCAGCTCTGTTTATCTTTTCTAAGTTCTCTTCTGAGCTACTAATTACATGCTAGACATTTCAATCTATATGTCTACAAGTAAGATATGCTGAATTATTAAAGAAAATCCTTAACGATTCATCTTTTCTCTCAAATAGCTTCTCAGTCATCAGCACTTAACATCTCAGAGTTATATTTATTTCCTTTTTTTGTTTCCGTCGTATCACACTCAGCCAGTTGGCATGCTGCAATTATTCTGTCTCTCTAACTCCATACAATTATCTTTCTTCCTCGATCCAGGTTATCTTGACCTGCATATGTATAATAGCTTTTCTTACATTTTCTTCTGCCTGTGTTCAATTCAATTTCAATCTGTTCATCCATTGAACAGAGGCTCAACTTAGAGACAATCTCTAATCTGTCTAAATCATAGTATTTTAGAGGTAGAGGGTCATGGGGTAATTCTAACCAAATATCACATCACAGAAATGAAGAAAGGTGGGGTAAACATATTTATTGAAAGAACTGGCACTGGAACTGCAAATCTTTCACCCGACATACTGTTAATATTTCTTCTTGCCTTCTGTCTGCCCACGTCTATATGCGTTCTTATGTGCCCACTGAGCTGCTTATGCAGCTGATGCTAAGTCTTGGTTAGGAGATAAAGATGTGACTTTGAAGACACATTGTGAAACACGTTATTACTTCAAGGAAAAACGCCAAGGTAATTGGGTTTCCAAAGAGAGAGGAGAGATAAATGGAACGTTCTGAAGAATTCGGTCTTTAAGAAAACATGGGCACTGTCAAAGAGAATTTGAGCGTGATTCTAAATCATGTTATAAAAACAATACGTTTGTTAGACTGTTTCTTAATGAGTTATGCATATAAGGGATGAGAAGCTATTAACTTTTTTTTGTCTTCAAATTGGTCTTTGATTTATCTGCCGTTTTGGTCTCTAAGAATTCTTCTACTAATATGAGTCTTGCATGTGTCATAAAATTTTCATTTAACTTTTTCACTTGTCACTTCTACATCATTAGTGGAATGAAAGTCAAAGAATTCTTGTAAATTAAAAAAAGAGATAAAAGGTTATCTGTCGACCACTTGAGAGAAGCTCTGCTATTATTACCATTAGAGGTGATGTGGCATTTGAATGTTCTCTTTTCTACAGTCCATTTTGTACTGATATCTTATAAAATTAACTTAAAAGAGAAATAGTATGTTTCATCCAGAAGGAAGCATTGATTTCATAAAGAAACAAGGAGAATGAATATAAAAGTTTCTATTAATAACTGCAGAAAAGCAAACAGTCTTCAATTTCAGCTACACCTGGAAACAGAGAGTGTCCACTGGAATAAGTGGAAATCATAGGTGCATATGTAGGAAACAGCTATGAAATTACGAGAATGTTTTTATGTTTGATTTATAAAAAGCTTTCTCATTGAGGTTAAGTCAATTATATAGGAGTACGTATTTTAATAATATTTTTTGAAGATAACTATGTGAAATAACTGTCTTCCAAACTCTGATCTACATGAATGAAGCTAACAGTGACATAATTATTCATATGTTTTAATCTCAGGGGAACTTTGATACCAAATGTCAAAAGTTTTTTTTTCCTCCCATTTCCAAGTAATTTCAAAAAGTATTCATTGCATTTGGTTGTGTATGTATCTTATTTCTGTTTAAAACCTTTTAAATTTTTTTTATAGGTTAGCAAATTGGATGGTTAAACAGTCAAATTGCAGGTTTTGTAGGCCCTAAGCAATAGTTGGTGAAATGACGAATGATTTTTACCTTTCAAACTCCTTGATGACACAAACTATGATAAAAATAAGGAAATCCCTTTATTTGGTGCTCTGATCCAAATCCTGCAACATGCCTTTGGTGTGCAAGTTTTATCAAGGTTACTTGAGTAGTTTAACTTTGAAAGCTGCACAGATTTTACTCACTGTGTGTGTGTTGGCGGCCACTGGACATGTGTGTGTGTTTGTTCTGAATTGCTCCGATAACTGTCCCAACCTCACGGTGTATCACAAAACTTTACTACATGCAAAATATATGCTAATTCCTCATCAGTGTTTTAACATTTTTGGAAGATATATTTTTAAAATTACATATGGTATTTTTATTATATGAAATATAGAAATTCTATTTCTAGCAATAGAATTCAAAATTTCAGATCCCATAAAAATGATTCCGTTGGAGCTTTTAGTAACTCTGTAGGAAGGTCTAGAATATGAAAGTGGAAATAAGGCAGCTTTTAATGGACTACAAAATTTCATATAACATGTATATAAAATAAAGGGTAAAATAATAAGTTCTAGATAGCATCTTATCACCCAGGTCCATTTCCACTGATAAGTGCTGCTTCAAAGGTTAAATTAAAATGCACACCTGCAGAATATTTGTGTGTTTAAAGAATTCATTAAAAGTGGAATATTCCTTCCTGTTTGGTCAATTCCTTAATGAATATATTTGCATTTAATAATAGCATCTTACCTTTAGAGCTTTCTTGCTCATTTTCTCTGCCTTTATCCTAAGCAGTCAGATTTCCAAGGTTAAGACCAAAGGCTTTGTAAAAATGTCATGGGTTTGTCCTTGTTAAAAAAAAAAAAAATTTCAAAAGTCTTTTCTGGCGGTTTACTTCAATGTCATTTCAAGCATAAGAAACTCTATCAACCCAGACATGAAATCAAAAATATTGTTTTACACTGTTAGAAAAGATTTTATTACGTATTTTCTGTCTTTGGACAGACACATTTCAGGAAAATTCAATAAAGATGACATTACAACTGTTTTCCTTTCATTACACCCCCAAATTACAGATCCATATCTCAAGCCTTATCTTTGTAGAAAGGGTTGTATGAAAGCAAGCTTCAATATTTTAAATGAAGCAATATGCTTATTTTTCAGAACAAATTCTATATTATTGTTTGTTAAGGAGTTAGACTTATGTATACATTATTGCATAGGGGAAAGAAGTTTTGAATTATATTATTTGCTCCAATTCTGGCTTACTCCAGCAGTACCTACATGACAAAATAGTTAGTTTATTACCAATTTGATGGATATGATTTGTCATGCTTTGTGAAGATTCCTAATGCGTCCATTTCCTTCTGCTCATGAGGCTTCATAAACTAGTTGTAGGTAGCAACTTCCAGTGATACCTGATGCTGCCAAGGTATTATGAAATCAGACAGGCCAAGTACTCATTTGTAACAGTGGCCTCTCTGTATAGGGCTGAGTTGGTGATACTTTGAACAATGTTTAGAATATCCTCAGTAAGAGAGACTATAAATAGTTGTTTTGATTATCTACGACGCAAAAACAAAAAAACAAAACAAAAACAATAACAATAACAACAAAACTACCTTCAAATTCTGTGATCTAAACAACAACACTCAATTAGTTATTATCTCTCCTGGCTCTTGCCTGGGATCTTTCACGTGGATTGCAGCCAAATGGTGGCTAGGGCTAAACATACCTTGAAGCCTTCTCCACTCGCATGCTTGTTAGTTGATACTGGGTGTCAGCTGGGATTGTTCAGTAGAACTCCTACTTGAGGCCTCTCCATATGTTAGGGGCTTCCTCACAACATGGTGGAGGATCTCTAGAGCAACTCACCCAAAAAGACTAGGCAGAAACTCTATCTTCTTTTATCAACAGCCTTGGAAGTTACATAGTATTATGTCCTTCATGGTCCTGGCAAGCCTGGATTCAAGGGACAAAATAGACCCGAACTCTCATTGGGAGAGGTGTCAATGCCACATTGCAAGAAAATTGTGTGGGAAGGCAGATTTTGTCCTATCCATCTTGAAGAACATAATCTGTCATAATCATTGAACTCCAGGGCTAATCTTATTATCTACTCCTTTAATTATTCTTCAATGACCTTTGATGTCTACTACCTAATTAATATTTTTTACTCAACCAGCAGCATATTTCCTCATATTCTACTTCAGGGTTGCTAGATAGTGGCAGATTCCTCCTTTGGCTGAAATAACTTTCCAAAACCTTTTCTTCTAATCTGGAACACAAGTCTTGTAAAGGAAAGAATACCAAGTATTTTTGTTTCCAGAATCTAAATTGGGCATTAGCAAACTTCCACTTAAAAAAAAGATAGTAAATATTTTAGGCTTTGCTGGCCAAGGTAGTACTGATATAAGTATTTAAAATGTAACCATTAAAAAATGTAACGAACTGTGCATGAGCTGAGAATTCAAGCAACTGGTGGGCTGCCGTTGGCTGGTCAGCTATAGTTTGTCAGCCTCTGGCCGAGAATGCTAGGCAGCAGTGCAAATCAAAATTTGTGAAGCCCAGGAATGACTTTTCATTTGGTTTTATGAATGTGTGCAGATGCTGAAAAAATCTGACTCTATGCCTATACTGGGCATTGCAAATATTCTGCTTAAAGTTTTCAGTTTTAATTGCAAAGAATCTGCAGCATAATTTGATGGGCTTTTCACAAAATCTGTTAAGCAGTTTAAGTTATAAAAGTAGTTTGAAAGCAAATCTCTAGATATACAGAACAAGGTAAAAAAATATTCAAAAAATTCCATTTCTTTTCTCTTTCGGATGGACCTTCATGAATAACAGAGGCAGGACCTTCATGTGTTATATTTCATTGTCATTAATGTTCTAGGCATGGCTACTCCCATTTTTTGTTTCTATCTATCATCATCTATCTGCTGTTATCTCATTCTGCACTCCCTTCTCTTTCCACATCAACGTCATTCAAATATGTTTGAATGAATGAATGCTTGTATGTGTTGCTGCAAGATGTGTATTTTTGTTGAGTGTGCATATATTTTTAATTAATTTAAGTATTGTATTAGAGACCCCTGATCTTTGTCTTGGGTTTCCTTCACTCAGTTATATATTGATGATGTGTTCCTGCTGCTGCATTACTTCCAGTTTGTCATTTCTACCTCCATTATAATACTTCAGTGACTGCAGCCACATTTTGCCTATCCACTGCATCTATGGCCTGTCCCGCTATACACGATACTGTGATACACACTTCTGTATGTGCTTTTATGTGAAAGAGTGATAGAACATTCTCTTATAAAGAAAGTGAAATTGGAGATCTAGTGACAACTGTGACTAAGTCAGTGCTTTACAGATCCTCTTGGACTATTGCAATTTCTGTCATACGATTCACTGATACACACACAGAATATACTGAAAAGAATGCAAAAGGATTTCATTAAGAGTGCAATTCAATGATTATTCCATTGGAACTAAATGGATTCGCTTGTTTAGATTTGATCGAGGTAACAGTCATGGTTTTAAAAATAAATATTAAGACATTTGAGTTCTTGTCAACGTTTTAGTAGTTGCTCTAGAGATTACAATATATACCCATAGCTTTTCTCAGGCTAGTTAACATTAATAATGTTTCATGCCACATAAAATACAGAAACTCTTCAATCATATAGGTCTATTTCCCTCTCCTCGTCCTTCCTGATGTAGTTGTCACATGGATTACGTGTGTGTGTGTGTGTATGTGTGTATCTATCTATCTATATCTTTGTTGTGCAATTCTAAAAACTACAGTTTTGCTTCACAGACTGTGAAAATAGTTTTATATATTTACTGTTTCTGGTGTTCTCTATTCCTTCCTAGTGGTCCAAATTTTCTTATGCCATTATTTTCCCTAGGCCAAAAACATCCGTTAGCATTTGTTATATTACAAATGTACTTATGACAAATGCTCCCAGTTTTTAAAAATGAAAAAAGTGCTTTGTCTTTATTGTTAAGAGATAGCTTTGCCAGATAAAAATTCTTAGTTCATTTTTTTCTCTTCAAGCACTTTTGGTATGTTATGCCAATGTCTTCTGGCATCCATAATTTATAATGAGAAGTCATTTGTTAACTAACCATGGTCTCTCACGTGTAATGTACTGTTTTCTTCTTGCTACTCTCAGATATGTCTTCTCTTTTTGGGTTTCAGACAGTATGACTACTGTGTTCTTAGACATGCTTGTCTTTGAATTTGTACTGCTTGAGTTTCACTGAGATTGTCATATCTGTACATCTACTGTTTTCAGCAATTTGATAACTTTGCATTTATTATTTATTTGAATATTTTTACCTCATTTTCTCTGGTTCTTCAGTAAATTGGACCTGTTTTTGTCTCACAGTCCTTAAGGCTGTGGTCATTCTTTGATTTTTTTCTTTTTTCTTCAGATTAGATCATTGCCATGACCCCATCTTCGAGTTTACTACTTACTTTGTCACCCCCATTTTCCTGCTAAGCCCTTTCTATACTTTTTCTTAAAAATATAGGTACTAAACTTTTCTGAAATTTTCATTACATTCTTTTCCATTCCATTTCTCTGCTGAGATTCCTACCTTTTCATTCATTATAAACATTTTTTCTTCATGTAATTTAACAAAATTGGTGATTATTTTAAAATTCTTTTCTCACAGTTCTAATACCTCAGTCATCTATAGATTGAATTCTGTTGTCTTTTATTTTGATAATGAGTGACAACTTCTTATTTCCTCATATGTCAAGTAATTTTGGATTGCATGCTTGTCATTGTAAATATAGGTCATCTTTAGGTTTTGTTATGGTCCCTGAAAAGCATCACTGTTGTTTGCTTGTTTTAACAGGCAATTGATTTAACAAGATTCAAACTTCAAACCCCATTTCATGAGTGGCAATTCAAAATCTCAGTTCAGCTATGTTGCTTGAAGTCTGACTCTCTCTCTCTCACACACACACACACACACACACACACACACACACTCTTCAGCCAGAAATTTGCATAGTTAATATATAGAATTTGGGGCCACTCCTCCTTTCCGTTTCCTTCCCATCTTGAAATCTCTGCTACAACTGCCCAGAATAATTCTGGGGTTCCTAGCAGAGTTTTAGCCACTGTGAATGCTGTTATTGTAATCTCTTCCAGGCTAAAAGCCATACAGTATGGGAAAATCAACCTTGCCATTCTTTTTTCTGAATGTAGACTCTTCTCTAGAAAGTCCCTGCCTTTTGTGTATGTCTGTGTGTCACTCTCCACTATATTTAAGTAGATTTCTACTTGTTTTCTTTTTCTTCCTTTCCCCTTTCTCCTCTCTCCATTCTTCTCCTTCCTTCTTTTTCCTCTCCCTTTTCACCTCTCCTGAGTGCTTTTCTCCCTCACTTCTTGCTTCCTTTATTTCTCTCCTTTCTGTTTAATTTGCTTCCTTCTTCTTTCCTCCTTTCCTTCCTTCCTCCTTCCATCCCTCCTTTTCTTCCTTTTGTTCTTCCTTTCCCTTCCCTTCTCTCCCCTTTCCTTCTTCCCATCCTTTCCCTTCCCTGTCCTTTCTTCCTTCTTCCCTTCCTTCCTTCCCTCCTTCTTTTCTTCCTTCTTCCCTCCCTCCTTCCCTCCTTTCCTTCCTCCCTTCATTCTTTCTTTCCTTTATTCCTTCCATCCTTTTTTTCCTTCCTTCCTTCTTTCTCACATTCGCTCTCTTCTATGTTTCTTTCTTCTTTTCTTTTATTTCACCAGAATTCATCGTTGTTATCAGCAGAAGGATAGGGTATGGTAGAAGATTCAAGTTCAGGCAAATCTTAGGATGATAACAAATGCTTCTTTGACATCCACCAAAAAACAAATCTTTTAATATTCTAACCTGAAAAATAGATATGTTCTCATAGTTATAAGATAAACCACATATACTAGTCCATTTTCACACTGCTAATAAAGACATACCCAAGCCTGGGATTATTTATTAAAAAAAAGTTTAAGGGACTCACAATTCCATGTGGCTGGTGAGGCCTCATAATCATGGCAGGAGATGAAGGAAGAGCAAAGGGACTTCTTACGTGGAGGCAGGTAACCTCTATATAAGTGAAACCCCTTATAAAACCATCAAATCCTGTGAGACTTATTCAAGACCATGAGCATAGTATAAGGGGAAACCACTCCCATCATTCAGTTATCTTGCACTGGGTCCCTCCCACAACATGTGGGAGTTATGGAAACTATAATTCAAGATGAGATTTGGGTGGGGACACAGTCAAACCATATGATCATAATCTATTTTACATAAAATAGTGTTATAGTTGAATAAGAAATAATTTCCAATAGCATTTTCAAAGCTGTTCTAGGCTGTTCTTGCATCACTATAAGAGAATATCTGAGACTAGGTAATTTATAAGAAAGGAGCTTTAATTGGCTCACAGTTCTACAGGCTGTACCAAAAGCATAGGACCAGCATCTGCCTCTAGACAGTCTCAGAAGCTTATGATCATGGTGGAAGGTGAGGGGGAACAGGCATTTCACATGGTGGGAGCAGGAGCAATAGAGCAAGGGTGTGGTGGTTGGGGCGGCCACACATGAAAACAACCAGATCACAAAAGAACTCACTCAATATCATGAGGACAGCACCAAAACATTAGAGATTCACATTCATGGCCCAAATAGCTGCACCAGGACCCACCTCCAACATTGGGAATTGCATTTCAACATGAGATTTGGGCAGGGACAAGTGTCCAGACTCTATCATTCCACTCCCCCCCACCCCAATCTCACATCCTTCTGACATTTTAAAACACACTCATGCCTTCCCAATAGCCTCTCAAAGTCTTAACTAATTGCAGTGTTAACCAGAAGTCCAAAGTCCAAAATGTAATCTGAGACAAGGCAAATCCCTTGAGCCTGTAAAATAAAAACAAGTTATTTACTTCCAAGATACAATGGAGGTACAGGAACTGAGTAAACCTTCTTGTTCCAAAAAGGAGAAATTGGCCAAAAAAAGAAAAAGGGCCTACTGAGCCCATGCTAGTTTGAAACGAAGCAGGGTAAGTTATTAAATCTTAAATCTCCAAAATATTCTCCTTTGACTCCTTGCCCCATATCCAGGGCACATTGGTGTGAGGGCTACAAGGCTCCCAAGGCCTGGGGTAGCTCCACCCTTTGGCTTTATAGAATTCAGACTTCACTGCTGTCACAGGTTGGTGTTGAGTGCCTGTGGCTTTTCCAGGCACAGGGTGTAGGCTGCCAGTAGATCTACAATTCTGGGGTCTGGAAGAGAGTGGTCTTCTTTCCACGGCTCCACCAGCTAGTGTCCCAGTGGGGACTCTGTGTGGGGCCTCCAACCCCCCATTTCACCTTGGCACTGCCCTAGTCGAGGTTCTCTGTTAGGGCTCTCTCCCTGCAGCAGGCTTCTACCTGGGCACCCAGGCTTCTTCATATTTTCTCTGATATTTAGGTGGGGGCCCCCAAGCCTCCCTTGCTCCTGTATTCTACATGCCTGCAGGCTGAAAACTACAGGGCAGCCGCCAAGGCTTATAGCTTGCATTTTCCAACATGCAGCCTGAGCTATACCTGGACCCCTTTGAGCCATGGCTGGAGCTGGAGTGGCCAAGATGTAAGGAGCAGTGTCCTGAGTTTCTGCAGGGTAGTGGGGTCCTGAGCCTGGTCTCCAAAAGCATTCTTCCTTCCTAGGCCTCTGGGCCTGTGATGGGAGAGGCTACTGTGAAAGTCTCTAAAATGCCTTGAGTCCTCTTTCCCACTGTCTTGGCTGTCAGCAACTGGCTCTTTTTCAGTTATGCAAATCTCTTTAACAACTGGTTGCTCCACAGTCTGCTGGAATTTCTCCCCTGAAAAAGCTTTTTCTTTGTCTGCCACTTGGCCAGCCTGCAAAAATTTTAAACTTTTATGCTCTGCTTTCTGTTTAAATATAAATTCCTAGTTCAAGTCACTTCTTTGCTCCCACATCTGACTGTAGGTTGTTAGAAGCAGCCAGGCCATATCTTGAATGCTTTGCTGCTCATAAATGTCTTCTGCAAAGTATCATAAATCATCACTCTTAAGCTCAAACTTCCACAGATCCTAGAGCATAAACAGAATGCAGCTGTGCTCTTTGCTAGGGTATAATATGCGTGACCTTTGTTCCAGTTTCCAGTAAATTCCTCATTTCTATCTGAGATCTCTTCAGCCTGGACTTCACTGTCCATATCACTATCAGCATTCTGGTCACAACTGTTTAACCAGTCTCTAAGAAGTTCTGAACTTTACCTCCCTTCATGTTCCTGTTTTCTGAACCTTCCACACTCTTCCAATCTCTACCCATTACCCAGTTCCAAAGCTCCTCCCACATTTTCAGGTTTTTTTTTTTTTTTTTAATAGCAATGCCCCACTCCTCAGTACCAAGTTTTTGTTAGGCCATTCTGTTAGGCATTGTTATAAAGGAATACCTGAGACTGGGCAATATATAAGAAAAGTGGTTTAATTGGCTTACCGTTTTGCAAGCTGTCCAGGAAACACAGTGCCAGCATCTGCTTCTAGGGGAGCCTCAGGAAGCTTCCAGTCATGGTGGAGCCAAACAGGCAGCGGGTGTCTGACACGGCAGCAGCAGGAACGAGTGAGCGGAAGTGGGGGTGGTGGTTAAGTGTGTACCACGAGAGAGAGTGAGGGGACTGGTCTGGTCAAGTGTATGGTACACATTCAAACAACCAGATCTTACAAAAACTCGCCATCATGAGGGTAGTGCCAGGTCACGAGGAGTCGGACTGATGGCCCCAACACCTCCCATCAGTCAGTATGGACTGGGGATACATTTCAACACAGGAATTGGGCAGGGGCACCTATCCAAACTATATCAAAAACCATTTACTCCCTTTCCTTTTTATAGAAAAGATACCAGAGGACAAGCAAATATTATTTTTTCTATCTACAGTATTTAATATTCTTATTTGTTTTAAATATCCTTATTTTTAGTGCCTCATTAAAAATATCTTGGAGAAAGAAGTTTGAAAGTATGTCTGCCAAGGCTACTGCTGTCAGGTCAGCACTAGTTTTCAAACGCCATCAACTTTTAATAAACCTTGGCAGCCTGTTCTACCCCAAAAATTAGAAAAACAGTAATAAAAAGATTTTAGGGTAGAAAAATAATGTAGCTAGTGGTCTTTGTAAATAAGCAGAATTTAAGACTTAAGTGAGTAAGAATTTAGCTTGGGCAGAGATTAATGGATAAAAGAGATTTTATCATCCTTAACGAGATCCGAACAGGATTCCCCTTCCAATTTATTAGAAGAGTAGTCATTAAATTAAGGATAAAATATTAGCACCTACCAGGGTTTCTCTACTCTTAGTCAACTGGGAATGCCCATAGTGTTTAAGAACAACATTGTTATTTATAATGTGATCAAAACAAAATTAATGGCCCTCAAAAGAAAGAATGAATTGTGATTACAGCTCTTGACATACTAAGAGCTTACTGCGGCAAGCAAAGAGGCATGAGAGTGCATGTGGCACAGAAAGGTTGGTCCCCACGTACTTCTGTGTAGATATATATGTGCCATGCATAAATATATAAATATGTGTGTATATATAAATATGTAGACATTATATATACATATATATGTATGTATATATATAATGTGTGTATATATAAATATGTATACATTATATATACATATATATGTATGTATATGTATATATAATGTGTGTATATATACACACAGACATTATATTCTTACATAACACTTTGAGTCTTATCTAAAGGAGATTTTGTAAGTGGCAATAACTATATCAGAATATCCTAAGTCCTGATATAATCAAACATTTTATTGGTAAATTAGCAAACGTATAATTTTGTCCCATGAAAATGTTATTTTTATTTATTTATTTTTGAGACAGAGTCTCTCTGTGTGGCCAAGGCTGGAGGGCAGCAGCACAATCTCAGCTCACTGCAACCTCTGCCTCTGGGGTTCAAACAATTCTCTTGCCTTAGCCTCCCCAGTTGTTGGGCTTATAGGCATGTGCCACCACACCCAGCTAATTTTTGTATCTTTAGTAGAGATGGGGTTTCACCATCTTGGCCAGGCTGGTCATGAACTCCCCTCAAGTGATCCGCCTGCCTTGGCCTCCCCAAGTGCTGGGATTTCAGGCATGAGCCACCGCACCCGGCCGAAAATGTTAATTTTATGAACAAATTACATATACAAGTAGCTAATATATCACCAAAGATGGTCTCAATGGCTCATCCATACTGTAATCTGAAGACTTTAATAATCATTGGATAAATATGTGTGATTTTTATAGTTTAATGAGAAAAATAAACTGACAAATTCTATTGTCTTTGTTTGATTCCGCACTGCAGTGAGATTTAATCCCTGCCTGCTTTCATTTCCAGGTGTTGAAAACGTGGTGCATTTCAGAAGGAGTGTGCAGACGTGAGTGTTTCTCAGCCTTTGCTCTGGGTACTGCAGCCTCTTCTGTTTTCTGGTCCATCCAGTCCCCAACTTTCACTGCTCGGCTACTCTGGTTCTGCAGCAGCCTTTGTATTTTAGCTTTCCCCTTTGTCTCCTCTTGTTCTTTTCATGAGATGAATGAGCCTATGGATGGTTTACTTCTCCGGCTCTTTTGTACTTTGATTTTCCTGGTACTCATTAGTGTAGCTGGTCTCAGCTCTGCCTCTGCTCCTGAATTTCAGTATCTACGTACACCCTGCTCCGCTTCCGTTATTCGTCTAAATTCTGACTTTCATCATCATACTTTGTATGGACTTAGTTTTGCTTCTGGGGCAGTTTGTGGTATACACAGCAACCTTGTTTGTCACTCCCGGCTCGTTCTCAGCTCCTCAAGCAACTTTGAGGACTTTGCTTTGTCTTTAGGCTATGGCATCCCTCATTCCGATCCTACAGCTGACTCCGGAATTCCATTTCCTGCCTCTCGTGTTCTTTCTTTTTCTTTATCAACATAATTTCAATACCATGAGCCTCTATTTTGGTATTTGTTTTTGGTATTTGATATTAACCTGATGGGCTAGAAAATCAACATAAATAAAAAATAGCAGTCCTGATACATATCCTTCAAGATGATATCATCCATTTGCTACCACTTTTTCATGATTGTGTACCCACCTGTATTATTGAGGTTCCTTGCTTATTATCCCTGACTATATGACTCAGTTTGGAAGAGTATTTAAAGAACAGTGGATTGTTATGCTGTTGAAATTACCTTGCTTGTTATATGTCTCATTAATCATTATGTGAATACTGGTTATTGCCCACTTTGGGGATGCCCTGGGGCCCCCATTATGGTTCACTGTGGGGTGATTGCTATTGAGTGAAGGAGGTACACTGTGGGCTGCCAGGCAGATACCAACATTCTTTGGTGCTTGGGAGGGAAGAGCTCATCATGTCCCTCAACTGCGGTTTAATCTTCAGACCTATCAAAATTCTCACTCTTCTTCCCATGCGCACGTCGTGACTGTAATTACACTGGGGTTGGTGTCTAAGTAGGAAGAAAAGAGCCTGTAAAGGCCGGGTATGGTGGCTGACTCCTGTCATACCAGTGTCTGGGGAGACCGAGTCAGGAGGATGGCTTGAGGCCAGGAGCTTGAGTCCAGCCTGTGCAACACCCTGAGACCCCCCATCTTTACAGAAATAAGTAAATGAAAGCTGGGCGTGGTTACCCATGCCTGTAGTCCCAGCTACTTTGGAGGCAGAAGTGGGATCATTTTGAGGCTGAAAGGAGCTATGATTGCACCACTCCACTCCAGCGTGGGTGAAAGAGCACGATCCTGTCTCTAAAACAAACACACAGTCAAACCCCTCTTTCTCTTGGAAGCATCTTCTTGAGAGACAGAATCCGGAAGTTATTGACTGATTTAAGCAAAAGGGTTAAGTATTTTAGTCGTTCCTGGTGGGTGACTGAGAATTCGCTCTCTTTTTCATAGGACCGTTTTATTTATTTATTTTGTGGTCTTTTTAATACCTTTGTAGAAGCCATTTCTTTCAGGGCAAATGAACATGCCAGCCTTCACAAAAATGGTCTTTGGTATCACTGGGTGGTTGGTCCCTGTAAATGCTAAAGTTCCTTATTATTTAAACAGTTTGCATGGAATAAAAGCCACCCACTCTCTCACTTGTGTTTCTGGGGAGATAGTTCTGAGGGAGGGGTTTGTTTCCTAAGCTGAATGCCTCCTCCTGTCAGAACCAGGTAGATGATGTGTGGGACTTTGGAAGCTGTTTGAGCAGCAGTGGAGGCTGCAGGTATGTAGGTGTGTGTCCCTTACACACTCACACACACGTCCCATAATAAAGCTGTGGGCTTGGGACTGAAAGTGAGAAATCCCACTTTCCACTCCACAAAGAGACCTAAAATTGATACTCACTGCTGTGAATTTCTGTTGTCATCCTAATTTTCCTCTCTTTAGAGTAAAATCTGAAAAGGAAGAAATGAAGATAACACATCACAAAACATGAAACTCAGGAGAGAATTTTAACTTTCCTTTCATTCTCAGAAAAAATACATACGTAAATAAAAATATACATGTGTACATACATACACATCTATGTGAGGTGTAGCTGAGTGATCTCCTAACAGAGATGCCCTTAACTCTTGTCTTCCAGGACCGTGACAGTGTTTATGATGACCCGTCACTGAAAGGATAAGACTTTTTGATTTGCCTGAACCATTTTTTTCCTGGACACGTCAGGTTCTAAAGGCTTTGTGGAGCTGCGAATGAAAACAGACAAGCTTGCTGTTGTGTTACTGCAGTCATCTCTGTAATGCAGTTTTGAGCCCTTTGGAGACTCTCATAAACAGAAGTTTCATCTGAAATGGCTGCTGTTAAGATTCCTATTTATGGTGTAGTGCATATTTTATTTTTAAAATAATTCCATTGTTTGTCAGCAAAGTAGATGGAATTTTAAAATAATTTCCCAATAGTAGGAACTGTATTATTTTTTGATGTCTGTTTATAATATTTTTAATAAAGTGATAAGGACTTCACAAAGGCTTTTTTTTTTTTTTAATAACCCTTTGACCATTTGAAGCTGGCAAATACAACTGGGGTGAGCTAATCGCTCTCATTCCTTTTGCTTGGTCACGCAGTATGAACCACATCAGACAGCGGCCATTCTGCCCCTTCTGGAATTCCTGGGAAGATCAGACCACAGTCCCCTTTAACGACTCATCCACCCCTGTGCTCGGCAAACCAGACTGGTGGAATTTCTTATTATATGTACCTTGAAGCTTGTACTTACCCCATATCTTTTTCCCCTTGCTTTCCACAGTCTGAGAACCTACTTACTCTAACAATTCTTTACATACTTAATGGTTGTTTTTTAAATGTTATTGCTATGATTAAATTTTTTAATAATTTTTTAAGGTAAGCGATCTTAAGCATTTCAATATTTTTTGTATGTCGTATTTTCCACTCACTCTATCGTGTGTCTGTTTTGCTCTTTAACTAATATTCATCACCAGAATTATTATAAAGCTTCATCGTTTGCAAGGCACTTTCATATTCATGTTCTCTTTCATTCGGTCCTTCCGAGAACCTTGTGACACACAGGGAGATGATATATTCATTTGGTTAGGCCAGACAGGAATGAATCTGTAAGGAGGGTGAAGTTATTCTAATGTGAAATGAAGAATCTTACAGAGAAGGAGATAGATATAAGAGCATGAAATGGTGCTACGATTCGGTATTTCTTTTGCCAGGCAATATATAGGAGAGATGTATCTGCCTAGGGTCGCTCCCCTGTTCGCACCCACTAATTGTCATAACAAATCAAAGCCCCTCATTTTTGCAGACTCTTCTAGTTGGCTCAAACGAAATTCCACTGTAACTGAGCTGGTACACAAATGTACAGCGTGTTACATGTGCACACACAGATCTGCATAAATGAAATGTGTTGGTTACCCACATTGTGACTACTAGGTGCTCTTCATTCTCCCCTCCAATTTGTTTCCCTTCCATTTCTGTCCAGTCTCTCTTTCACTAGGTGGGTAGGGAGAGACGGGAGTTCAGACTTGTCATTATATTAAGATATCTGGGATAAAGTTCGCTCACAAAATGTTGAAGTCACCTCCATTTACGTAAACCTCAGATAAGTCATTTCTCCATTTCTTTTTTCTGAGCAACACTGAATATAATTTAAAAGCTGAATGTTTTATGTTGTATTAAGAAATAAGAATGATCTACAAAGAATAATTCGCTAAAGAACGAACAGATAAACTGAGTCCCGGAATGTTTAAGACCCTAGGACTTCGTTACGCCATGATGGAACCAGCTTGCGCAACAGAAGCCCGGGTCTCGTCTCCACAGTGAGTTGACTGGCAGATGATGGGTTGTGCTTTGAGCTTGCTGGGGACTGTCTGCTTGTCTCCAGCTTGAGGAACAAGAAAGTCTAAAACGCTATTAGGGTTTTTCTGTTAGATACCCAATGGCAAAAATTTCTCCCAGTCCCCTGTCCCACAAGGAAAATAACCTCTTTATGAAATTGGAAACTTTGAAGGAAGATTTATTTTTGGGTTTATGAAACCCGAAAACGCCATCTGGTGCTTTGGGGTTTGCAGGCTGGTGGCTTTGACGGTCCTAAGTTTGGACTGGCCCCCATCCCCTCTTCTAGAATTCAGTCTCTACATTGATACCAAAAAGGCTAGTCTTCTAAACTGACTGGGTAACTTGTAAAAATCAGCAGGATTTAGGATAGCATACCTGTGACTTTGAAAGGGCAGTTTTACTGTTTGTTACACGCTGTATTAAAGAGTCCAGTTTGTGAACTCCGAGCCTCCACTCTGCTTAGCTTTCTTGTAGGAGCGCTGTGTAATTTTGGTTTTGTTTTGACAGTTGGTGACCTTTGACCCCTCTGAGTAAAATGTTTAGGCTGAGGCAAGACTGAAAAGAGCTTTCAGATGGGATATTTCCAACCTCTTTCAAGCTAGAGCAATCTTCCCCTCAGCACAGCAAACCCTTATATAGAAGTGGTTTCAGCCTCTCTCCAGTGTTCTGGTGGAACAAATCAGATCAAAGCCTTTCTTAATATGTTTGAAAAATGCACATCCGCATTGCAGAGCAAAAACATGTTATGGAAATCAATAATATCATATTCAGGCAGCCCTAACTTCAAAGTGAATCCTATGTGTGTTCTCAATTTCAAAAGAAAATGGGGAAAATGAGAACAGGGTGCATAAGTTTTCTCTGCTTAATTCTATTTGTAACTGAGCTGAGATATCGAATGTCTCTTTACTGCTTTTTGACGGGTCCCTAAGGACTCTGGGGGTAGGGCTATCTGCTTATTAATTGCCTGCACCTGTGATAATCTTAAGCACTTAGGTTACAAGAGTGGCAAACTTTCTTCCACTCCATGCTTTGGAATGCAAATTATTTACAATTGATTGAAAAAGCATTTTAGAGGAGCATATAAAATGAGAAACACAAAGATAACATAGATTAACCTTGCAAATTCTGTTATTGAAAAGAAAATTGTTTTTGAATTGATAGTTTGTTTTTCTTCCCCCATTATTTGGTACAATATTTGTTGAGGTCCCATTATAAGGCTGTCTGTCACTTTCTAAGGTACAGTATGATCATATTTGTAAATTATACAATGTTTGGGGGTAGGATTGAATTTTTCAACACATTGAATATGCTTCATAATATTAGAAGACATAATTGGATGTGTGATTTGATGCACTGACTTATTTAGTATGTAATGTCAATACTTACTCGATGTCTGCACCATGCATGCATATATTCTCTTATTTGCTGCAAAGTAAATATTAACCATATTTTGCTGGAAGGATTGTATAAAAACGAATTGACTGGTTTACTCTTCTTTTTTTCTCTGTGCATCTTTCCCACAATGGTGATGGTGAACTGTAAAATTGTGGTATCCAGGTTCAGGATTTAAAATTCAAAAGGAGATGCCCAGGGGCTGAGTCTTGATATCCAGTCTGCTTCTTAACTTGGCTGTTACCTGTGGAACGTCATGTCAGAGGTCAGGCAGGGCAATATGGTTCTTTCCACAACAATGTCTCTTATTTTGCTTCTCAATATCTAATACATTTACTTGCTTGCAACCTTTTCCCAACATAGTGTAAGCATGTCAAAGTTTATATAATAGACTGAGATGAAACTGTTTAAATTGTGGGTTTTAAATGATACTGCACAGTCATTTGTTTAGAAAATGGGGAGACTACAAGTTGACCAGATATGATATACTCAGATACTCGTCTAAATTGATCCCGGACCTGACTCATCTGTGAGTGACTTTTGGTTACCAGAACAGCCTATCGTTTCAACTTAAACCTGCATCGAGGATTTTGAAAAGCTTTCTCTGAGTTTACTTTCAGATAATTCCACCAGATGTGGTTTATAGACTAAAGTGTGCCTCTTGACTCTTTACAAAAGAAAATTCATCCCCCGAGATAGTTCTTTCTTACGCTGCTCAGTATTGAGGTTGTAGAGAGACAGAACTGCCTTGCATTTCAACTTAAACTTCAAAAATGCATCAAGGATTTTGATAAGCTTTCTTTGAGTTTACTTTCAGATAATTCCCCCAGATGTAGCTTATAGACTAAAGTGTGCCTTTTGACTCTTTACAAAGGAAAATTTCATCCCTTGAAATGGTTCCTGCTTATGCTGCTTAGTAACTGGGGTTGTAAAGAGGCAGACTGACTTGGGCTGCTGTCCTTTGGCCTATGTTGGAATTGGTAGGAAAGAAAAGGTAAGCATTGTTAAATGAATACACAGATAGAAGCTCAGGATTATGGAGCCACCTTTCACTGGCTCCTCTCTTTGTTATTCCTATATCCTAGCTGTCACGAGTTCGTCAAGTGTTATAAAAATACTTCTGAGTTTTGACAGTAGCATCAATTTCCGTTTTCTTAACTAGTAGCACCAAATAAACTCCATCCTGGGGATTACTGTCCTTCACTCTGCTGATTAATTTGGTCAATGTTTGCTGTAGTTTTTTTAGAAAGGCACGTCTAAAAAAATTACATTATGTAGAGTTAGATGAACCCTCAGAATCCTGACTCAAGGATTTATCTCTGAAATTGTGATATATACACCTCTGAGATCTCTCGCTCTCCACACACACACAAACACACTTATATAAATCATGTATGGCCACTGGTGTTTTTAAAAACCTTTTCTTTTTCATCAAGAAAGAGCAAAAAAAAAAAAAAAAAAAAAAAAATTCTGCCCAGTCATTCAAGTTAGCAGATTTGTCTTTTCTCCAAAATTCATGAATCAAGTTCTAATTAGTGCCAACAAATCTACTGAAAAGGATTTTCTAAAAAAAAAAGAAAGAAAAAGAAAAGAAAGCAAGCAAGCTGGGTGTGGTGGCTCATGACTCTAATCCCTGCATTTTGGGAGGCTGAGGCAGGCAGATAGCTTCAGCTCAGGAGCGGGAGACCATCCTGGCTAACACTGTGAAACTGCATCTCTACTAAAAATACAAAAAAATTATCCAGGTGTGGTGGCACATGCCTGTAGTCCCAGCTACTTGGGAGGCTGAGGCAGGAGAATCACTAACCTGGGAGGCAGAGGTTGCAGTGAGCTGAGATCATGCCACTGCACTCCAGCCTGGGTGACAGAGCGAGACCTCGTCTCAAACAAAAAAAAAAAAGAAAGAAAAAGGAAAAATGAAAGCAATTTTATTCTACCATTCCAGTGAGGTTTGCAAACTGGGGAGATGTAGGCTTGGGTACAAAACAAAGGTGTGTTTCAAGAGAACAAAGAGGGTTTGTGTTTTATAGAGGAAGGTCCTGTCAAGTTCCCACATGGGTCCACTTCTTTAATGGTCATTGCTTGCCACTCGTTGAATTCTGACTGGGTGGTGCAGGTTGCGCTCTAATGGTTGATTCAGGTGGTATAGACGGGAATAGAAAGCAATGGAAGTCCCAAAGTTAAGTGAGTGTGGGAGTTATCCAGAATCACAGAGTGCATGTGTGACTTCTGGTCAGCAAATGGCTGTTTGGCACTGTTTTGAAATTAGGTCCAATTAGCCACTCAAGATCTGTTTTGAAGGATTGGTTTCTTCAGGATTCACGTTTGTAAGTTCCAGACAAAGTTTGTTACTATTCCCTGCCTCATAAAATGCTTCATCATTGGGTCTTCTTCATTTGTTTTTTGACCACTAAATTCCACCAGTGCAAACCACAGTTTGCTTCAAACCCGTAACAAGAGTTTTCTAGCCTTGACCTTTTGATCATTGGTTTGGGATTTTTATACTCACATATAACTATGGTTTTCTGCAACATTATGGTAAAAATCTCAGTCAAGTTGTTTGTAAAGAGAGTGGGGAAGCTGTATTTTTAGTATTACAGTGACCCCTGGGTCCTGGGTAAGTGCAGTTGCAGAAAAAGAAGTCATGGCCAGTTGAGGAACTTTGGCCTTTGGCTCAGAAATATGTCTTGATGGGTTTCTGGCTGAATTTCCACAGAGATTCATAGTACAATAAAACTGACAAGCATGAGTTTTTCTCATATGTTTATAATGTAGTTTCTCAACAATATGTGAACACAGTTGAAACATTAGAAATAATCTTGAGATCCTTGAAGTTCACATACATTTGTCTGACCTCAACAAATGCTATAAGCAAGGACTGCAGAATCCCTAGTTCAGAAAAACCAAATTAAATGAGATAATGTATGTTAAAGTACTCTGTGCCTTATAACTTCCATCCAGATACCATATTTACAGTTTAATAATTTTCTTTTGCTTCCATGAAACAACGTTCAAGTTAGGTCAGTGTTTATGTATATGTCGTTAGTGAAACACAAATCGAATGGGGTTTAGAATAAGAATTGACTCCTTTTTTGTTTCTAAATACCAGAGACGTGTTGTTTCTGCCTTTGCAGCATTCCTTTTATCCCTCTTGTGAGGAACGTTGTTGTTTATGTCAAGAGTCGTTGGTTCTCCATCTGAGTCTGTGCTTTTCGAGTGTGGCTCATTCTATCATCCAGCTCTGTAGATGGACAGTAATCTTAACCTGACCAATTAGAATTCTCTGTGATTAGTGCATGGATGGGCAAAGGACGGATGCTAGCTCAGTGATAATCATCTGGAACCTCCAAAAGAAGTAACCTTATAGTTTCTGGTATGTATGTTTTTGATCCTGTGGGGACAGCCTGCCTGAAATGAATCCAATGTAAGGAAGAGAGGGATGAAGAAAGGGGACACTTTCCTGTTGACAAAAGTGAATCTCCTACGTCTACCACATCTACCAGTGCTCAAAGTTGGTTCTCTTGAATTTCCCAGCCATGTGAGCCAATAAACATCTCCATCTTTTTGTTTCTTTGTTTAATTAGTTTCAGCGAAGTTTCTGTTACTGACAGTGGCATGTTCTGTTTTAGTCCCTCTCTGTCGTTCACTGACTGGCTTAGTAGCTCTGTTCCCTTGGGCACGCCACCTAAATTTTATCAGATCGTTTTTCCATCTGTAAAATGAAATTGTATAACTTAGATCTCAAACAGAAAGCATATGGTGCACTGAAATTAGAATAGTGCAAGGAGTGTTTATTAATAAAGGTGTGGGAATTGCATAGTATTAGATAAGCTGCTAACACCTCAGCTCCAAAGGGATGAGAGGAGGAGACATATCTGAGCCTGAACAGATAGTCTCGCAGAGGACGACACCCTGAAGGAACAGTGAGCTGTGTCCTGGACAAACTTAACAGGAAGGAACCAGGGGAATAAATTTGCTGTCTTCTGTCTCCTTCCCGCCATCCACCTCCTGTGAGGATTTCCCACTTGCTAAACCCAGCAGAAAGGCAGAAGGAAGAGAGCCTGTTGATGTGGTTCATGGAGCTCACCCTGTGGAGGAAAACAAAACAACAACAACAAAAACGGAAATGGGGAGCGTGGACCTGGAGGGACAGAGCAGATAACCTTGAACTTGGCTTCTGTTTCCAAAACTAAATAGGAATCAATGAAGGAATTGGAATGAAGTGAGTTTGAGGTTAATTTGGATCGATGTACATATGTGAGAAAAGAGGAGGAAAATATTTGAATTTGTTTTGTTGTTCTTTTTTCACATTTAACATTTCAATTCATAAAGTTCGATTAATGTCATTTTATTACTTCTAATGACATGGACAAAAAGGGTGAACATATTTGCTCGAGAAATTAGATAATACCATTGTTCAAGTTGTTCTTGAAAGTTTCTTTCAATAATTAGAATGGGACTTTATCTGAGCATCAATTTTAAAAGTACAGAAAAAAACTGATTTCATTTCACCTCCTGTGGAGTTATATGGCTTTAAATCGCTCAACTACATGGGCTTAATAAAAGTACAAAAAACAGACACTTTTTTTTTCTTTTCTTGTTTCCAATATAGCTGTTAAATGCAGACCTGGTATTTCATCTGGTTTCTCTATTGAAGAAACAGTAATTTGTTTCAGTGCTGGAAGAAAAGCTGACTGTGTGAAGCTTATTTAGAGACAGTGAAGTTTGTACAAAACCAGGGATATTGTTCCTCACAGGCAACTTAAGGAATGTTCGAGAGTGACTTTGACTCTACCCAGTTTTTTCCCCACTGACTTAATTGTTGAGTAGATGTGTCTCCACTGCATGGCACCTAGAATGCTCAGGGAGAAAATAATACTTTCGCATAATGATATGTAGGTCTTGTTAATTTACAAAATGCTCACTCAATTCCTGTTCTTTTATCGGAACTGTGTCCTTATAGATGTGAAGTATAAATATATGCGTGTTAACACGCAGCACAGAAAGTCCACCTCCTTCTTCTTGGGAGCGACGGCCTGTGTCTCTAGCAAAACTAGCAGGTCAGGCTCCTCCTGTCCTGCCTCGCTGCCTTCCTCCTGTACTCTGATCCAGGGAGGTCCACGTATGGCCAACGGCAGAAGTGCCCACTCGGTGTACATGCACCTTGTGCATGGTCCAAGATGCAGTTCTGCAGACCCCTAAGACTCTGTTTTGGCCATTGTGAGTTGCAACGTATGCAATGTCTCAAGATTTTATTCACTCCCAAAGGCATTCCCCACAAGGGGTTCGGCTTACTGCAGTAAAAATAGACTTCACTGGGAAAGAATGCAAACATATGGTCTTCATTGTCTTCACAAACTTAATTAGAAATCTTACCAAATTAATTGAGGTATATTCTCAAATAATATTTTTTATTAGTTGCTCAAGGAACATCTACAACATATAAAGGAAAACAATAACTAACCTGGAGGACTTGCTCTATGCAGTTTCTACGTGGTGACAGACACCGCGACACTGGCCACGCTTATTCCCGTTTGCATTGGGGCCATTTCCCGTCACTGCCATTTGCATTTGTGCACTCTGTGCACAAATTCCTTAAACACAATGGGCAATTTCAAAGCTATTGGCTATGACCCAGAAAAAAAAATAATCCAGCTTGTATTACTTGTGAGAAGCATGAAGTTTGCTTTCAAACTAAAAACAGCTATTTTCTCTTTTTTTTATTATCTGCAGGAGATATTGAATACCCATTGTCACATTTACATTGCTACTCACACAACAGCAAAGGTTAGGGTTAACATCCTGATTATTATTATTTTTTGAGACAGGGTCTCACTCTGTCACCCAGGCTGGAGTGCAATGGCGTGATCTCAGCTCACTGCAACCTCTGCTTCCCAGGTTCAAGTGACTCTTCTGCCTCAGCCCCCCGAGTAGCTGGGATTACAGGCACACACCACCAGGCCCAGCTAATTTTTGTGTTTAGTAGAGGTGGGGTTTCACCATGTTGGCCAGACGGATCTCAGACTCCCAACCTCAAGTGATCTGCCTGCCTCTGCTGCCCAAATTACAGCCTGGGATCACAGGCATGAGCCACTGCGCCTGGCCTACTTTCAGTTTTTATCTGGAATTTTATGTTGATTTTAAATAATTTTTTTATCATCTAATCTTTCTTAAGTAAAATTTTCCTGAAAGATTACTTTTAAATCACACTATTTCTTGGCTATGTACTTTCGTGTGTGTGTTGCCAAGAGAAAGATAAGTTCTGCCGTATAACTATGTTCGTGTATATTAATAAGGAAAAGAGGAGGAATGAATTTGTTGGCAAACCTTTGGGATGCAGAAGATAAATCTGGCTCATGCTTCTTATCAGTTAATTTGTGAAGTTTATTAATTCTGTTCCAAACTATGGTGAGTAACTGAAACGCAAAGCTTGGCCCTGGCTTCCTTTAGTATTTTGATGGGTATTCGTAAGTACCTCTTTAGTATTTAGCAATTTCTAAAGATTACAGGTTGTCTGAAACCCAAGATAATGAGCAATGTAGAAACACCCCTTAAGTATTCTTCTTTTCATATCTTATTTCTTTTTCTGGCATTTCTAATGAGATCAGAATAACTGAAGACATAAAAACAGATATCTATGGCTGGCTCATAGTAGGAGGGTGGGCATTTAAGTTTGTTTTAGTTTTGAACTCAGGAGTAACTGATGTTTGCCATGAGCTGCCTGGAAGTTACCAGATTCCAGCTGGTGCCAGCTCAACTCTGAAACTGTAGGGATTTATGGAACAGAGAGTCTGGAAGGCAGTGTACCTGGGTTTCTGACTGGTGAAGGTTTGAAAAGCCAGTGGCTAGGGAGAGGTTCTCTTTCCAACACAACTTCAATACTTGTGGAAGTTACCTTTTTTTCTAGTTATCTTGTTGCCTGCATATCATTTGTAACTTTTTATGGACATTCCTGTGATTCCCAAATTGATTTAGGCAGCTGCGATGTAGCATTTGTGGTGTTTATGGTGTGACAGTAACAGTGACAATGTTTGAAGGTTTGTTTGTTTGTTGTTTGAGAGTTGAGAATGTTCAGCTCAACCATGCCACTCCCCCTTGTTTGCTTATACAACTGATCAGTGATGGGTGAATTAGCCTGATAAACACACTTGAGTTTAGAGCTCTCCTCAGCCTCCCCGGGACTCCTATGATTAACATTACTTAGGTGGCATTTGGGAACCTACTGACAATGGTTCAAGTGACTCACGAATGGAGAATAAAATTCTCTGTTGCAGTTCACCTGAAAAATGAACTTAGCTTCGAGTATTAGCAATAGAATACCCAACTTTTATCTTGAGGTGCTATAAAGCAAAATATCTTTGAAACATTTGTTTATTTTAGTAATTTATGTGTTTTGCAGTTTTAGAACTAAAATGAATATTCTTTGAGGGAGAAAAAAAACCACTGGAAGTGACATTTTTGCTAAGAGCTCAAGAGTTACTATTTGTTTTCAAATAGGGAGAAATGCTTCATGTGCTACTCTTTACAGAGACCCTTGGTTCATTTCACAAATAATTTCTCAAAATATGAGATTTTTTTTTTGTGTGTGAAGCAAAGTGAAAGTCCTAAGTGGTGCATCTAAACTGTCTGGAACAAGCTCTAACTGGGTATTTGTTGCAGGAAGATTCTTGACATTCTTGATGTGTTTGGTGGAAAAATGAATTTACTTATAATAATAATCAGATAAATGCTATCTTCAGTAGACAGCTTTGATTTCGAAATAGATCTTCTACTTGTCCAAACTTGACCATCAGGAGAAGGAAGAGCAAGGTGTGTGTATGTGCGAATCGGCAGGGAAGAAGAGCATTGGAGCAGTAAAGTAGTTTATTTCTCATCCTTTATCATGGCCGCTGTAGACTACTTATCGCAGTATACTCTCATGTGGATTTAGAAACGAGGGCTTTGCAAGCTGTTATGTCTTGGACAACTCCTCACTGCTTACTATCACCATTAGAAGCAGAAGATCTAAAAATCTTGGCTGGAGTGGTCTAACTAAGTGATCATTAGTTAGACGCCAGTTAGTTAGCATACTTTCTGCCATAGCTCTGTAAATGCCTCAGGAGTTGCAAATTTGTTATGAACCCGAAATGGATGCGTTATCAGTAAGTCATTCATTGCTATCTAACTGCTTTTGTAAACAATTAAACAGTGCCTTGAACTTTCCCATACTATACTACTATCTTAATTGGCAAAAGACAACATGAATTTGGGATAACTGAGGTCAGCCTTTGAATGACTGAACTAGACAGTGAAAGAATAACAGGCTATGACCAGGATTATCTTGTATTGAAGATACTTTTGGCATCACTCATACTGTAATGTACCAATAAATTTATTCAAACTTAAATGCTGACATGTATACTGTGAACGCTTCTTCTTGATACAGTATTACAGTATTTACCTCATAAGACAGAAATAAGAAACCATATTTTCTACCCTAATAGGCTATGTAGTCTTTGTGGGAAAATAGGACATACAATGAGAAAAACCTTCATAGTCGATATTCTTAATGATTACAGAAGATTTTAGATTTGAAAGAGGCTTTTGGACCTCTCAGATCAAGCTCCTTCACAGTGCATGCTGTAGAAGAGTAGCACACAGTGAACATTCTTGCAAGTGATTCCCCAGTTAGCTCTCCAGCTGTAGAGATGCTCTTCGTTCCCCTCCTGCAAGTGTGTGCCGATGCCCACTGCTCACTGAGTAGTCACCAGTGGGGCCATTCTCTAGCTCACCCATCATAGCCACAGAATGAGCTTGATGCTCTAAGAAGAGCTGATGCTAAGGAGACAATTTGGTTTGTCTTCGTCATAGATTATGGCCATGGTGCCTGTCATTGTAATTATATACGGTGGTGAAATATTGTGTAAATCAATGACATATGAGTATGGGAAGCGAACTACATAAATAAAAACTAAAATTGAACTATTTAGCAAGACCCTTGAGTCAAAAAACATTACAATCATATTAGGAATGACCTGTCAACTATAAACAATTTTTAAAAATCACATCATAAGAGTCCGTACTCAGATTTCGTTTTCACTGTTTTAATATTATTTTAATTAAAAGAACCCAAATCTAAAAATCATAGATGATGTATAGTAAGTGTGACTTTTGTACACACACACAAAAAAGAGGGCTGTGCTGGAAACTCCACTCCTAGTACAGACTCAAAGTAGAGAACATGACCACCTAGAAAGTCAAAGTGAAGATTTTTTTATTGACATCGACTGGTTATGAATATTGCCTTTGATACACTTTTTCAATAAAGAAAGAAACTCCTGGTGCTGCTCACTTGGTTAAGGGAGATTCTACCACCGACTGTGGTTTCCGTGAGCCGGTCACAGGGCATATACACATGTTAAGCTTCTGACAAGTTCTGCAGTAAAGAAATTCAATTACGTTTATTTAACTTAGTGTTTCACATTTTTTGGGGATCTTACAACTCTTTTCTTATTTATATTTTGGGGAATTATAATTCTAAAATAAAATGTTCGATTCCCTACTATTGGTAATATATTAGCAGTGTTAAAGCCATCCTATGTCCTATGGGAAAGACAGAGATAATTCAGAGACAGGCTTAAGTCTCATGAGTTTACTATTTAATGTGAGAAAAATATACATGCGTCATTAAATGTAATATACTGAGACAGATACAAATATGATAAGATAGATTAAAAATCTTAACTTTATATTTGAAGATACTGGGACACAGAGAGGTTTAAATATCTTGGTTATAGTTGAGTAGGTAGCATGGACTAGAAGCCAGATATAAACTAGTCAGATATTCTCTTTAGTTCAACATGAAATAGAATGATATACACATAGAGTATGAGAAACAGAAAGCAAAGTTTCACAGGTTTCCCTGAAATTAGGTATTAAGAGAATTGAATTATAAAAATAATTTTGTCACTGATTCAGCTTCCTAATTTTGTTTTATGGAATGTGGACTAATGCATATGAGAAATAATGTGTACCATTTTTAGTATGCTTCATTTTAGGTATTTAATTTTTAAAGCATTATTCTCCAGTAAGCCATTCAAACATTCCTCCCGCCCCCAATATTAGTATAAAAGTTTTTTTCCTGGAAAGACAGTCTGTATTGATAGCTAGCCAGTCACTAAAATATACAGAATGCCACCTATGACTAGGACAACTAAAGCCTCATCTTCCTATGTGATAATATCAAGAAATTTTGGCCTGGCATGATGGCTCACGCCTATAATTCCAGCAATTTGGGAGGCTGAGGCAGGCAGATCACTTGATGTCAGGTGTTTGAAACCAGCTTTGCCAACAAGGTGAAACCCTGTCTCTACTAAAAATATAAAAATTGGCTGGGCATGGTGGCACACACCTGTAATACTACTCAGGAGGCTGAGACAGGAGGATTGCTTGAACCCAGGAGGTAGAGGTTGCAGTGAGCTGAGATGGAGCCACTGCACTCCAGCCTGGGTAATGGAGTGAGACTGTCTTAAAAAAAAGAAAAGAATTTTTAAAAATATGTTTTTATTGACAAATATATTTCTGGAAAGTCTTTTAATAGGTTGTTCCAAATTAGTAGATTAAAAGATCAGAGAAGAGAATACAGATAGTTACTTTTTAAAAAAATCTGCTATCTATATGTATTTAGAAAATATATTTTATGAAAATAACATTCTTGAACAATAAACTTATAATGGTTACTCGTTGAGGGGTTGTTCTCAGACAATAAACTTATACAATGACAGAATATCATCTATTATTTTCTCCTTATTGCAGTATAGATTTCTTCCTAGGTACAGAAAGAGAATGAGTTCAAAAAAGAAAACACGTATGTAACAACACCTAAGATGTTATTTGGAGTAGACACAAATGTTGTCGTTTGTTGTTTATCTTTTTCAGAGGCAGTGTCTCACTCTGTTGCCCTAGCTGGAGTGCAGTAGTGTGCTCATAGCTCACTGTAACCTCAAATTCTTGGCCTGAAAGGATCCTCAAATGATCCTCCCATCTTAGCCTCCAGAGGAGCATGACAACAGAGGAGACACGCACCATGACACTCAGCTACTTTTTAAATGTACTTTTGTAGAGATGGCGTTCTCATTATGTTTTCCAGGCTGAGTTTGATCTCCTGGCCTCAAGTGATCCTCCCACTTCTGCCTCCCAAAGCGCTGGGATAGCAGGTGTGAACCACTGTGCTTGGCCTGATGTTTCTTTTTAAAATTCAATGTAGTTGTCTAAAAGGCAAGAGACAATAATGTTTATTTAAAATAATGTACAATATTTTCAGTTATAAAACTGGAGGATTAAAAATCCCCTTACAATTTTGAAATAGTGCACTTGAATTTTTCATTATTTTATGACCTCTTTTAAGCCCTTTTTCTATCTGAAAATGCTATTTTATTTGGCAGATCTGTTTGGTTGTAAAATATAATTGCAAGGCTTTAAACATATGTCCCTATTTTCTGGAAGTGAAGTCTGAGAAATGCCTGCATAACTGAGCATTTTTAGAAGTAGAAGAAAGGCATGTCAAAAACACGGAGACATAAGTGTGTAAGCTTTGTCCAGAGAGCAGCTGAAAGCTGAACGTTCCTTATAGCCCATTTTGCCTGGAGCTTGGGTTATGTGGTTGGAGTGTAGGAAATAATTTAGGGTTAGATTGAGACGGGACTGATGTGACATGTTGATGACTTTGAATTACTTCCTTAAAGAATGGTAAACTTTGAAGGAGGCTGGAAGTGAGGAAAATGTCTAGGAGGAATATGACAGCAAGATTTTTTTTCCCTCTAGTATATCTGATAGAAAAGCACTGACTAACGTAGTTACAGACTATGTGTGTTTTGTGTTAAAAACGGAACGTCTCAACTATCATTGCCTTAGGTGTTCATTGCCCCTGTTACCCCTTAGGTATCACTGCCCCGGCTAAAATAAAGAAGAAAACTGTGTATAGTTTCTCTCGCATGTCAATTATTCATCTTAAAGATGAAGCAGTTGCTTTAAGTGTATGTTTATGAGAGTGTTTCACTGGAGCAGGATTTTGTCCCCTTGGACAATCTTCCTCCTTTCAGAGATCTTCGTGGCTTTTCCTTTATGAGAGCTCAAAAGAGTATTGAGTATTGAGAAGATTGAGAAAAGGCAGGTTTAAAACAAGCTCTGAAGTAGTCTGAAAGTGTAATGTAACCTGAAGAAAGGCAAACCAAGGGAGAGGAGATGGGTCGGTCGGGGTCACGGGAGAAGCGAGGCAAAGTGGGGCGGGGACTCTTGCAAAGTCCAAGCATCGTGGCTCATGATGTGAATAGATCCAAAAGATGATTTGGTAGAACTGCCAGATTTGGATGATTGTAAGGGAGGGGAAGAAAAAATATTAGTAGAGTTTGTTATTTGGGCAACAAACGATATGGTGAGACAGGAACACTCGACAGGTCAGAGAGGTGAGATAATGCGCCTTGCGAGTGCTTGGGTGTCTGTTTCCAGACTAAGGAGTCTGAAGCATTTTTAAGAAAGATCTCCACGCTTATCAAAATTACAGGTTCATCAAGAGCTATGATTCCTGCTTCCTGTTAAACTGCCTAATGTGACTTTTAGCTGCAAACAGATGAATGAATGCTCACTCTTCCCTTTTGATTGGGACAGGGCAAAACAGCCCAGGAGAATACTTGGGTTTTTTTGCATGTCTTTATTTATTGGTACTCTTGTTTGTTAGCTCCAGACAATTAGGTTAATATAAGTAGTGTTATTGACGAGGAGATGTGTTACCCAAAATATAAATTCAAGTCTGTATAACAACAGGCTGATACATCGTATCTTTTACTGAAGGAAGTAATTCTGTGTCTAATTCTGCCTTTACTGTACAGGAAAGTAGCTCTTCCTTACTGTAAGAAATGTTTGTTTGAAGGAGGTTGAAAACATATATTTTTGCATATAGTTGATTGTGAGTGATACAAAAAATGAACTTAGTAAATATCTGTTGTATCTTCTACCAGAAATTTGCCCAAATTGGGCAATGCTATTTTACATTAATACTGAAATGAAAAGAAACATGTAAAATGAATGAGTTGTATTTTATAAGGTAGAACCACTTTGTGGACGATGTATTTGTAATGATATCTTACATGTTTTTTGATGTGAGGAAAATATACATTGTGACCCGGTGTTCTGAGGTGATTTAGATTTCTGCGGAACAAACGAACTGGGATTTTTGATTGAGATGGATACATCAAATTGTTTGGTTTAACATTTGATTTTGCTTTACGTGTAGAGTTCATAATAGAGTTTTGATTATATAAAAGGGAATTCATTCAATAAACTAGTGTTAGAAAATCATTTTAAATATTTAATGATTTAATTAAGTTCTGTTAGTGTGACACTCTTTGCATTGCCAATTAAAAATTGACAAGGGCCTCATCTGTCCCTTTTTTGGAGAGTATTAGTTTAGATTTGTTTGTTCTGTGTTTTTATAAACAGTGATAAATACTAATACTTAAATTGTTTTTCCATATCTAATGAAACTACAAAGAATAAAAACAGTAAGAAATGTGAGGCATTGAAATGCACAGGATTTGCCTATTACATTACTCTGTTGATTCGAGAGTCTGCTATTTTGTGATCATGTCTCTAGAGGACATTTGATTTGCTTTACTCTATGGTACTAGGCTTTGCCAGAATACTGAAACGGTTTCACGTCCTAGCTCTCAGGCGAGGACACAATGAAGCTCTCAATTGCACTGGACTTTGGGGCCAAGATGATGGTCAAGCCAACAGCGAGGAAGCGTGAAGAGCAAACTTCATCAACAACACAACTTCCTGCAATGCGTTCACTGTGAGGAGTTTGAGAAGGAACCTCAGGTTTATACTTCAGGATTATATAGGTATTCCCAGGGTATTGGTTATAGAAATACCGTAGCAATCACAGAGAGACTTTGGCCATATGAGTCGCTGTGGCGATTCATATTCATATTCTACCTATATTTATTTATATAAGAATCTATGCCCATGTAGCTCTGGACAATTTGATGGCTTGAGAAATTTTACTGACAAGATGAGGGAAGAGGAAGAGAGTATATAGATTGTAATATTTACCCAATGGGCAGGAGTTGGCCCCGGGCAGCAAAAGATACGGTTCTCCAGAGTCTCCTAGCTTGTTCAACCTGCTGCCTACAGGCTGCATGTGGCCAAGGATGGCTTTGAATGTGGCCCAACACAAATTCATAAACTTTCTTAACACATTATAAGATTTGTGATTATTATTATTATTAGTTCATCAGCTATCATTACTGCTAGTGCATTTTATGTGTGGTCCAAGACAATTCTTCTTCTTCCAATGTGGCCCAGGGAAGGCAAAAGATTGGATGCCCTGCTCCAGACTTTCCTGATGAACCACCTGCCCTACACCCACTTGTAATCAACCATAAAAGTTACCTTTAAATATGCTTCTGAAGAAAACATAATATATGTTTTAGAGATAATAGATGTAGATTGTTAGCTATCTTCTTTAATTTTGGAAAAACAAATTTATTTCACCAAAATTCACCCCGACTTCTGTCAAACTTTTTAAGACTTAGCACAACAGGCTATAGGCAAGTAGGAAGTTATGCTAAAAAAAGTCTTGGATTTTCTCTATACCATGGAAAGTTGGAAAGTTATTGCCCAAGTTGAGAACTGAGCTTCTGATTATGTTAGTCACTAGCCACATGCAGTTATTTAAGTATAAATTAATTAAAATTTAATAAATAAAAATTTAATTCCTTCCATAGTTGTGTGTGGCTCATGGCTGCCATGTTGGACTGTCAGAAATGTTTCCATCACTGTAGAAAGTTCTATTGGGCAGCATTGGTTGAGAAATTCTGTGATCATGTTGCCTAGAAAACAGTATTCTTATGTAGGGTACTACTAGGCACAGTGACAAGCAAAAGCCAACATTTTAGTTCCAGTGAATACTGGTCACTCATTAACCTTCTAACATAGATATTCCCTGTTCTCAGGAAGCTTTTCTCCATGTGGTGAAGGTCCAGGCTCCTCCCATCCTGTGATTCTGCTATGTCCTAACTCCCTGGAGTCCTGTTACCAGCTGCTGGAAGGGGAAAGAGAGGGCACTTAACCATCTTGGCCTGAAAGTGGTGAAATTATTCCCTCATAATCTATAGGTGAGAACAAGTTATACAGCCAATCTAGATGTGAGGCTTTCCAGTAGCAACTCTATTTTACGATAGAAACTTTGAGAAACCACCAGGATGGTTTCTCAGTAGTGGAGAAACTGCAAAATGAACATAAAATTTATGTGGAAAAGTGACTAATGGTCAAGGGTTTGTTTTGTAAATTGTTAAACTAATGACATTCTTTCATCTTCAGCATATATATAACTGTTTTTTACCTTTTTAAATGAATTGGCTTTCACATTGTAATTTGATAATCTCTAAGAACCAATTAATATTATTTTCATACTCTTAGTCATGGAAACTCTGTTTTACAAACTAAGAACAACTCAATTAGACAATGCCATTTTTACTCATCCTTATAAAAAGTTGTAGATTCATGGGAAATTTAAATAAAATTGATTATATATTTATATGTAAAATCTTATATATAAAAACCTACATAAATGTATATATGTAGGTTTTTTTATTTTATAGAAGCAATAGTTATATTCTTTGTTTCTAGAATTTTCCCTTTTTGAATTTAAATATTATATAATTTAGAAGAATAGAGTATATATAAAATTAGGATTTCATTTTGGAGTAAAGTACACTTGTAAAGGAGCATCCCCTATTGTTGTATATATGGAGTTGTTGACAGAACTCTCATAAAATTGTCTCTTGTAAATCAACACTCAAAGATAGATTTCCAGATGACCCGTACCCAAAGTGTGCATGTTATATGATTGTAAATATGGTAATTGGATATCCCGCGTAAATACATACATCCTCAGTGAATTATGAGGTCCTTCATTGACTCTAGTACTTGGGAACACATACAAAAAAAGACAGTGGTGCAAAGTTCCCACTGTATCTAGATTCAGTTTTAACCACTGTCTTCCCTCCATCCCTCTCTCCTATCTTTTATTTTTAACTTTTAAATTCGGGGGCATAGGTACAGGTTTGTTAAATAGGTAAACTTCTGGCATGAAAGTCTGTTGTCCAGATGACTTCATCACTCAGGTATTAAGCCTAATATTTGTTTGTTATTTTTCCTGATCCTTCCCCTCCTCTCACTGGTCACCCTCTGATAGGCCCCGTTGTATGTTGATAGGACAACATACAACGTGTCCATGTGTTCTCATCATTTAGCCTCCACTTATGAGTAATAACATATGGTATTTGGTTTTCTGTTCCCGTGTTAGTTTGTTAAGGATAGTAGCCTCCATCTCCATCAATGTTCTTGTAAAGGACATAATCTTGTTTTTCTTTATGGCTGCATAGTATTCCATGGCATTTATGTATTACATTTTCTTTATCCAGTCTATCACTGATGGACATTTAGGTCCATTCCTTGTCTTTGCTATTTGAATACTGCTGCAATTAACACGTGTCCATGTGTCTTTATAACATAATGCTTTATATTTCTTTGGGTATATGCTCTATCTGTCTATCTATCATCTATCAATCTACCTATCTACCTATTTATTATCTATGTATCTATCTACCAACAATCATTGCTTTGCAGAAGTGTGGGATTGTAAAAATGACCTTTCAAACTGACATTGCACAAAGCAATGTTAATTATCAATGGGAAAAAACAGTCTTCTTTCATAACCTTTAAAATTTTTGTCAAAACATTAAAAAAATTCTTTCAGTCTTAAATGTGTAGGACAATTAAAAATCTGTAAAACTACTTATTTAGTATATTATTACTTAAAACAGAAATTTGAGAATTAAAGTGTTTTATTTATTTGTAAAAACTTACCAAGGGTAGTTGGAACCAATCTTGCCTTCTTTCTATAGGACTTATGATGGGGAGCTAATATCTTTTCTGTGCCTTGGTGAATTGCCATATTCCTTTTTAAGTTTAGACCAGCTTCCAACATTTTATCCTTTGTGCAGGCAATGTCACGAATTATCCTCAAGAGTTTTTTTTAATGTGAATATTTTTCTGACACCTCTTCCTCTGGGACATTTTCTTTCTTTTCATCACAATCGCTTTCCTCATTGATGCTGGTAAGTTCTCTTGCACTAAGTGCTTGTGGATACATGTCTAGCGTCTCTGGAATGGTGGCAGGATCCACATTCCCATGGTCAGCTATTGATGAAACATTCTAATTCCCTGTCCAGTGTCAACACTTCCCTTTGTTTGCTGTAATTTCATCTTTGTTGGCCAATTCTCTCTTTTGCTTATCTAATTTGTAAAATGTCATGTGGGACTATCAATGGAAGACAAGGGGGGGACATAATCACATGTTTTTCTGTCTGTGCGTGCAGTGAATAACGTAAGGACCACAACCAATCACCAGCAGACTTTGAAAGAAGTGGCATGAATACGATTCCCACGAATTCCTAAGGGAGTGATTTGTTGACTGAAGAGCTAGCTGTGACATTTGACCTTTGAGTGTTACTTCCAGTTAATATCTTGTGGTCACTGAAATTGGAATCATACTGTTGGAGACTGGTTGTTTAAATAAGTCACGGTAAGTGCATTTGTATATATTGGAATCATGCAAACAAAGACTGTCTGTGTGTGTGTGTGTGTTGGAATCTTTGTCTGGCTCTTAGATTGTTTCCCATTGTCTGCTATCACTGCTACTGCTACATACTGTATAAAATGAAGCCCCCGAATCCTTTGATTTACTCTCCCACAAGGTGTTGATGACATATGCAGGGGCAGGTTTGAGGAAAGTAAGCACCAGCATTGAGTGAAGTTCATAAAACACTTACTTTTGGAAATTGAATATAGCATTAAATTATAGAAGGCTATAGAACACTGCAGTCTGTAGAGGGTGCCACACCCAGGTGAAGCTATAGAATCTGTTGATGTGACAGCATTCTAATTTAAGAGTAAGATGTTCATTACAGGAAATGGAAAGTATAATTTGAAACTAGTTAATTACTGGGTTTTGAAAAGAACAATGCTGATATCCACAAACAAACTAGATGTGTCTGGTGTGTCTACAGAGCAAATTAAAACAATTTTAAACTACATTTTAGTAGATAAGGCTTTCCTTTGAGTTATCTATAGTGGAATCTAGATCAGTGCTTTTTAAACTTTAAAATGCATTTGAGTCACCAAGTTAGAACACAGATTCTGGGTGGAGCGGGGTTTTCGTTTCTGTATTTTTTACCGGCTCTCAGGAGTTGCTGATGCTGCCGGCCAAACACTAAGTGTAAAAGAGCTGCAGCAACCTAGGTTCTGCTTTATGAAAACGTTGGAAGCCAATGGCTTGACAGAACTGCCTTATTTAAAATTTCTCTATCTGACCATTCTCCTTTTTCAAGAAACTGGAAAATATCCACGTGTTAGAATAACTTTGTAACCTTCCCTATCTCTCAAGCTTCCCCCTTGTGTCTCTCTCTCTTTTCCACATCCCTGGAAAGACTCATCTTCCTCTGACTGCTACATTATCACCTTCCATTCATTCACCAGCTCACCAAATCTGGCTTTAATTTGCATCTAAACTGTCTGACAAAGACTTTCTAAATATGAATAGGAACCTCTCTGTGCCAACTTGTATGACGTGTTTTTAAGGTCTGATAGACATTGTTGAGCTCCCCTAATGATAACTTTCCCTCTTTTGGTTTCTGGAACATCAGTTCTTCTCTTGTTTCTTCAACATTTTTGGTGTTACTTGCTCCATTTCCTGCATGGGCAACTCTCTTTGTCCAGTCCCTTTAATGCTGGTCTCCCTGGGATTCATTCTCTTCCCTTCTAACTGACCAGGTGCTCTCCACCCATAATTTCCCCTCATGACCCCTGTTACCATATACATTTCAGTGACTTCCAGTTTACAATTTTTCTACCTCCCAGACTGCCATAGTTCTGCTCCCAGTCTAACTGTGCGACCTTGGTCAAGGTTCTTAACTATTCTGCTTCTCAATTTCCACCTACAATATTCTTGTGGGGATTAAACAATTTACCACATGTAAACTGCCTGGAAAGTGCTTAGTACCTATTAAAAATGACAAAATTCAAGCTATTAAGTATTTGTTAAAATTTTGAGCAATGAAGCGAGGCTTTTAAAAATATTTACATTACATTCTTTTTTTTTACTTTTTTTTCCTGTTATGCTGCATAATTTAGGTATATACTTAAGGGTTTTAAATAACAAGGATCACAAAATTCATCTAATTTTCTTTCCACTTCTCTGCATTGTACAGGAGCAAGCTACAATAAATGCGCTGATTTGAATTACTCTAGGATAGGACTGCCTAGAGTTGTGGCTTTATGCACTTAGTGACGTCTGATTTAATGGATGCATCTAATGTGTAAGCGTGACATATTTTCTTGGTCACGTTTTTCGTTGTGGACATCCCTCTCCATTTAAAGCCACACCACATATAACCATCCGTTTTTATCAAGGATTACATTATATGTCAAATATTTGTCTTTATAGTTGGAAGTTTTTGGAATTAGTCACATTTGGGAAATACTTTAAGTTGATTTTGAATTTACGATTCTATTCCTTTACATTAATAAAAGCATGATATTATCCTAAGACCTAGCCCAAAGAATTTTAGAATGACAAATGAGCTTGATGACCAATTTATAAATAAATGATGCATTTAGTGCATTTAATTCAATACACATTTATTAAACATTAATGAAGAGTTACTAGTTGAAGTTAAGTCTTGCTGGCCTCAAATTTCTCATGAGGAGACAAATATTTAAATAAATAATTATAGTCAGGTATGTTAAGTTCTCTAGAAAATGGTGGTAAAACATGCTAGTAAACTAAAGGAGAGAATAGCTAATTTGTCTAGAGAACTGATGGGGATTTTTGAAAAGGAAGTGGAGTTGGATCTGGAGGACATCACCAGGAGCGAGGGGAAATGGGATTTCAGGCTTGGAGAAAAGTAGGTGTAAAGACATTTAAACTCAGAAGAGCACTGTGGGTTTGGGAAAATGATACACAGGTTCATTCCATAATTTATGTGGAGGCCAAAAGCCCTCATGGAGGCCCCGACTGTGTTTAGCACCTTCCTCTTTCTCCTTACGGCTCTGTCCCTACTTTGATTGGCCTCTGGGCAGAAGGGTAGACATGCTGAGCCTGGGGATGAACACCTCACTGTCCATCTGCTCCAGTGATAAGCCTCACTCTGGCCTTGAAGAGGGCTTAGGACACTTGAGGAAGAGAATTCCAGGGCTCCAGGGTTTCAGAGTTTTGGGTCTAGAAGAGTGAAGACCTGAAATCTGTGGGCAAATGCCTCCTTTGTTCCAGGGAAGACGGCCAGAGCAGGGCTTTCTACAGCCACACCCAGAGCAGGGGCACCGTGGCAGGTCTGAGAATGGAGCCCAAGTTCCTTGGGGCTCATAAATGGGTTGCTTAGAAGTGGTTTGGAAGATGGAGCTGAGCATTCAGATTAGGATCAGACTGTGATTAGATTTCTAAAAATATAATGGCCATTGCCTTTGACTACATAATCGGTATAATCAGATTTTACTGTGTGGAATCAAAAAGTTAAACCAGAAAAATTATACTCCTCAGTTATTGACATAGCTGTGAAGCAATTATTGATTAATGATAGTACTGGTCATTTTCAAAGAATCAGAATGCCGAGAACTATACTTAAGCCAAAAGTTACGTGGGACATAAGTAAATTTTTTTTTCTCCTTCAAATCTCACTGTGATTCAAACAATTTAAACACAGTCTATTAGATGCTGTTAACATCACAAATGAAAGAATTGTGATTATGTTAATACTACTTGTGCTATAATTACCCTTTATTATAACTCATATATACCTAAAGTTATTTTATAAATATCTAACATAAGGGTGCTTATATTTCTTAAATGTTAAACTTCATGTCCACGAGTGAGGCCAAGCAAATACTTAGCTAAAACTTTCAGCCAAGGTAGAAAATTGTAATTAGAGAGCTATATTACTTTAAGATAAATGCAAGATTTTTTTCTTTTATTTTTTTCACCATTTTCAATGTTTCTTCTAGTAATTCTAATTTCTATCTGAAAGTATTCATCACAGAACATAACTCAAATTTGCAATAATTCTACCAAATTTGCGAAGAAATCCTGTGATTGCCAATGCTACAACTGGGAAATCAAATGGAAAGAAAAGATTAAAAAAAGAGAAGTATGTAAAGAAGGAAATGGAGAAAAAGAAGAAAGAAGAGTAAGAAGTATTAGAAAATTGAGGGATAAATGAGTTCCATGCATTGGATAAATTCTTGGTGATAAGGTGATGACTATTTGCCCCTTAATGAATAGAACATAGAATAGTCTGTATGTTCTACAGATATGCAGAATATGAAAGACCAGGGTACAAATTTTGCTATAAAACTTCTATTTCCTAGGCTGGGCGCGGTGGCTCACGCCTGTAATCCCAGCACTTTGGGAGGCCGAGGTGGGTGGATCACGAGGTCAAGAGATCGAGACCATCCTGGTCAACATGGTGAAACCCCGTCTCTACTAAAAATACAAAAAATTAGCTGGGCACCACCGTGCCTGTAATCCCAGCTACTCAGGACGCTGAGGCAGGAGAATTGCCTGAACCCAGGAGGCGGAGGTTGCGGTGAGCCAAGATCGCGCCATTGCACTCCAGCCTGGGTAACAAGAGTGAAACTCCGTCTCAAAAAACAAAAAACAAAAAACAAAAATCATCTATTTCCTGAGGACAGTGGATAATAAAAAAATAAAGTTTGGTTGCATTTTGTTAAGTGCAATTTTAAAAAATGTGTTTTTTAACTCAAAATATGAAAACCAACCCCAAATCTTTATTGCTCCCTTAAACTTTGGAGCGAAAATATGAACATGATTGTAAGTTCTAAACTCTTGTTGCAACAATCAAACAGTGATTTTTCGGGCTCTTCTCTTGTGAGTCTGAGGTAGCTATGACAATAGGATACCATTGCACTACACCAGTTAGCTCTCATTTCACACGCCCTGAAGATTAAAATAGAAAGAAAGAAAAAATGTTCCCATGACAACTGTAACTCCAAATGTTGTCTGAAATCTTTATTCTCCTCCGTTTCTTGTAAGTAGAACTCATTTTTTTGCTAGAGAAAATTTAATGTAGAGGAGATACATTGGGTGTGGCAGGAGAGTCACTTTTCTCAGCAGAAGACACCTTAATGTCAGCGCATATTCTAGAACTAGCAAGGCTATTAAAAGGCAGGCAGTTGCACCAGCCCATAAAAATAAAATAAAGCAAAACACCCATTCAGTTGGCCAGTACAGACTCAAGATCTTTAGTGTTAGATGAAATATCCAGCTGCCTCAGAAAAAACAGCTTTGTTAAACTGGCCAGATATTGTAACATTGTATAGATAAAGTCTTGGTTCTATAAAGGTTAAATTAGACAATATCAGGTTTTTCTGCAAGTTGATGAATATGACTCAAATGACTGGCTGAAACATTAAAAATTTAGGTAAGAAAAGTAGTGATTTGGCCTTTAAAATATATAAAAAATGTTAAATTATTGAGGTTAATTTCTTTCCAGTTGGTTAGCAGATATTACCTAAAAACTTAAAACCACTCCTAGAGAAAAAAAATGCCATATAGAATGTTAGATTTTTCTGTCCAAATAATAACTGTATGATTATAGAGTTCTCTACATTTTCAAGTTTCTGTTTATATTTTCTCATTTAATTCTCCAAACAATTTTTTTTTTTAGCAATACAGAGAAATTATTGTTTCCAGTTTAGAGACTAAGAAATTGAGTGCTGGGTTAATTAACTAGCTTCCAGAGGTAGATCATTAGGATAATTCCCCCCATATGGCTTTCACTTCCCAATCTCTAATTTTATTCCCTTTAAATAGTCCGTCTTTCCCAGCACCCCCTCCACTGTTGAGCTTAGTCGGATGATTGTTTCTGGCCAGTGGGATCACAGCAAATGAGGTGCAAACAGAGGCCTGACAAGTGCTTGTGCATTGGGCATGCCATTTCTTTCCGCTGGGAATCATTCCGCCCCAAGTGAATGAGCCTGCGCTGGACTTGAGGAAGCCCAGCCGAGGCCTCAGAATATGTGAGATCGTCTGAGATCATCCATCCCAGCAATCCAGCAAAGTGGCTAGAACCCGCAGTACCCCCGCGGAATCATGATTGTTGCTCTAAGCCACGACATTTCAGGTGATTTGTTGGGCAGCAAACAGGGGCTGACGAATCTAAAGTCAGAAAATGCTAGTGGGAGCAACAGGACCCAGAACTCCATCGGAAAAGGGTGAATATTTTACAAAAGGTGGACGAAATAATCGAAAGGGTTATAAAAATGGAAAAGGGAGAAATCAAATCCTTTTTATAGCGAGTATCAAAGACTTCAATTTTAGTTTATTTTTACAAAATTCTTTTATCTTTTAGTTAAAATAGCTGTTATCTCCAGACACATTTTTCTACTTATTTGTCCTGTAGTCTCTTGCAACATAGTATGCGGCTTTTATGTGGTTAAATTTTCTAGTAAAGATGTAAGATAAAACTATTCGAGTTCATTTATGTTGACATATTCATAATTCATGGCATATGTATTTTGCCTTATTCAGGTCTATAGAGTTGGATAAAATAACCAAAAAAATAAAGTAATATTTTTTATTTTTAGGCTGCTTTCGATAGTGGTCTTGTAATCTCAAATCAGTACTTCAGAATTGCTGTAAGATACAATAGGTTATTTTCTGTTTTTGCTGTTTACACGATATCAGAATATTGTGCAAAATATCCCAATGCAAAAAACAAAATCATTTTTCAGTGTTTGTCATCTTAGTAGTTGCCTTGGTGGATTTCCTTCAATTCTTCATCAAGTTTTCTACTGGTTTTGTACCGAGATTGACCACTTTGAGATACAAATGTTTTTAAAATGAATATTTAATTTTCAGGGAGCGAGGGAAGAGGGTAAAGCAATGGCTTTTCAAAGGAGGCTGGCAGTCACTTCAAAGTTTAGAGCTGTAACATGGCTGTATAATACCCCTCTTAAAAAAACACGTATCTCACAGTAAAATAAACATTTTGACAAGGACCTAGAGGTCAGTTGGAGCTTATCCAGTATCAAACAGAAACACATGCTTTGTTCAAGGCATTTGCAGAAACAAAACCATCTTGCCTTCTTATATTTATTTATTTTTCCAGTTCGATCTTCGCTTTATGCCAGCTAATGGCAAAAGGAAGCCAGGGAGTTAGAAACAAAGGCAGATTTTTCCATTTCATCTAAAAGCTGAATCAGTCTCTCATCCTCCTCTTCCCCAAATGCCTTTATCCATTACCTCAAGCGTAGGCCCTCTCACCCTTCCACGTGTTAATAGATAGACATGCTTTGGTCCAGCGGTAATTGTAAGTGCCAATGAAAAGGGCGTTGCACACACACCCCGCCGTTGAAGAAAATGCTAGCAACCCACTCTTTTTTGGTTTTATTTTCCGCCTTATCTGAGTTATATCTGCTGGTATTGCTCTTCTCCATGACATGAGAGCTTCCCATTCTGGAAATGGGGAGAACATTTTTCTCTTCTAAACGGAAAGTTTAAAACGTTATTAACATCTTATGTAACAGTGCCAGGAGAGAGCGTACATGCTTTTTCTGGACCATACAAGCCCCCAGATTTGAGGCATTACAGACAACAGCTATGCAAAACCAAATGGTCGAGTGACTTCTGTCCAGTAGGATAAACGAATGCCAAAAAGGGAAATGCACCTCCAACCCACAGTGTTGCTGTTTGTTTTTATAGCAGTGATGTAACTGGTTAATGCAAGTTTTCACTTTTCAACTCATTACAGTGATGTGACTTTGATGCCTTTCTTAGCTCCACTCAGCATCAAAATTGGGGGTAATTTTAGAGTTGTAGAGATGAAGCACTGACAGTGTTTTGGGTAAGTTTTTTTAAAAGATATTTTCTATCTTCAAATTATGGTAAAAGAACCTTCTGTGTAAGGTAGTTTTACATATTAAATTTCAAATTACTCATTTACAAAATTTAAAGGTAGTAAAATGGGAAAATACCAATTTTTAACATTTCCTTAAAATCACAATTGTAACTGATGTTTCCATGGTCACCCATCTGAGGAGGAGGAGGACAATATGGTCATAAAAGCAACTCTAGATCCCAATGGTAATTCCAGGGCTCATGCCCACCAATTGGTTTTCTGAAAGGAGCTTGAGCTATCTTGTTACTTCTCTCGAGAATTTCTTTCTCAGACTTAGGCAAAAGAAAGGGAACTCACAAACATTTTCCCATTAAAAACACCTTTTGGAACTGGTCACTGGCTCATACCTGTAATCCCAGCACTTTGGGAGGCTGAGGCAGGTGTATCACTTGAGGTCAGGAGTTTGATACCAGACTGGCCAACATGGCAAAACCCCACCTCTATTAAAAATACAAAAACTAGCCAGGCAAGTTGATACATACCTGTGATGCCAGCTCCTCAGGAGGCTGAGGAAGGAGAATTGCTTGAATTTGGGAGGCAGAGGTTGCAGTGAGCCGAGATTGCACCACTGCACTCTAACCTGGGAGACAGCGTGAGACTCCCTCTCAATAATAATAATAATAATTAATAATAATAATAATAAAAGAACACCTTTTGGTCATTAGGACTGGCTCATGCTACTCACTGACTGGAGTCTATTTTGTAGCCTTGTCATTTTCTCTTACTATTTCTGGCATCATTTTTTGGATACCACTGGCAACAGTGGGGATCTTGTCCTGCCATCCTCGGAAGGGCTGTGAGCTGAGCCACGCCTCCATGGTGCTACCTGAGGTCAGACCACATTACTCTCCCTGCCCGAGACTGGTGGGAGGCCTGTTTCTCACAGCACTCCTAGGTCCACAAGGACTAGGTATCCATAATGAGTGATACTGATCATCATTCATTAAAAAAATTAAAATTCCACTCTCTCTCTCTCTCCTTCATTTGGACTTCAGATTAAATTCTCCATGTCTTCCACTATATTTTCAGGACTCCTATCCCAGTTTATTTATTAATTACTATTGGCCATTGGTTCATGGCAGCTTTTGTAAAATTTAAGAAGTTAGTTTAAGAAATTGGATCATTGAGACTATTTGTTACCAAACTAAGTATCCTAAGGTACATGAAGGTCACAGGGAGCGTGCTCACATGGAGAGCTTTAAGGGAACAATTTTCAGACTCTGAACATTCTATATGTTTACTGTCCTTTTTCTTTCTGAAAAGGCATTTGTGTTTGAAGACCCAAGCAGGTCTTCTTTCTTACCTCCCCTTTCAGAACTGCCCTTATCCTGTTTATAAAGAAAGGCATGCCTTTCACTCATTCAGAACCTTATTACAGTTTGGTGCCCCAGGGTGTACAGACTTCTGGGATGCCAGATAAAAAGATCATTTGAAATATTGTTGTCGCTAAGCCTTCTTTGATCAAGATACCATGAGCTCATGGTAAGTCTTCATGTTGTTCTGCCTTATATGTATTTTTAAGTGAGAAGAGTTGCATGTTGCAACATTCTGAGGTCACTTATACCATGAAACAGGTCAGCAGGACTAGACAATTTTCACTCAACGATCTTGCCTTCTTTGGCTATGCATGTGTCTGTGGACATCTATTTCAAATGAAAGAGGCACTGTAGCAATGAACATGGAGTCTGGACTCATATAGCCCTTGTTTAGAATCTATCTTTATTACTCACCAGCTCTGTAAACTATAGGCAAGCCTCAGCTCCTCATTCATAAAATACCATAAAAAATAATGCCTACCTCATAGGGCTGCAATAAGATTAATAGAGACAATACTAGAAACATATTTCAGAGAAGAATCAGAACAAAACAAATGCTTAACAAATGCTCATCTCATATGTAACCATGCTATAGATTTCCTTATCATAAAGTTACAAAAAGGAGAACATCCTCAGGCAAAACCAACTGTCCAGTCAAGTTTTAAAGAATACTTAATGTTTTCCAAAGAAAGTCTGGCTTTTGCCCTTGTCTCATAGGACGTAATCTCTAAATCCTTGGGATATACTATCTGCTAAATGCATCTCTGTCACCTGCAAGCTTTGGACCAACCAGATAATAACAGTATGATTTAGAGCGTAGGGGTTTTGGTTATGCAATATCTGCTGGATCGCTGGAAGGGCTGGAGACGGAAATCAGCCATGAGCACAGTCGGTCATGCCTGGGTGAGAGAGTCCCAGTGAAATCTCTAGACACCAGGGCTTGGATGAACTCCCTTGTGTGGAAATGCTTTGTGCATATTGTTACACATTGATGCTGGGAAGTAACAGTAACACTATTCATAATTCCATGGGGAAAGGACAACTAGACACTCTATGTTTTGTGATTTCCAGGACTATGTCCTATGTGCCTCTTTCCTTGGCTGATTTTTTAATCTGTATTCTTTAGCTGTTATAAAGTGCAACCATGAGCATAACAGCCTTCAGTGAGTTCCGTGAATCCTTCTAGCTAATTATCAAATCCAGGAGTCATCGTGGAGGCCCCTGACCTTGCATTTGATTGTCAGAAGTGAGTGCAGTTTTGTGGACTGTTCTCTCTCAAGCTTGCATCAGGAACACATCTTTTTTCTTGTATCCATAGGGCTTGATGTTTTTGTGTTGGCCAACTTGGATTTTGTGATAATTTGTCCAGGAACTCAATGATTAACTTTATTTTTCCAAGTAAAAGTACACATGGAAGAGAATTACTTTCCTGATTGATAATCAAGGAAAAACTGGAAATGCTCAGTGGTGTCTGTTCCTCATGCAGCTGGCATAGAGTGCCTTGGCTTCCAGTGCTTGGCTACCCAGCACTGCAGGGTACTCAACATGGATGAGGAACTGAGTTACCCTCGACAAGTCAGTGTCTGCACTGCTATGATTAAGTGGGAAAGAGTTTGTTACTTTCTCTATCTCTTCCATACCAGTGAACGTGATGCAGGAAGCATAGATATCCAATTCCAAATTAAGTGATGCATGGATGGTAATGTATTCTACGTAGCTTCAAAGTTCCTTTCTAAATTCTCGGACATGACATGCTTTTTATGTCTGTAGACACTCACTTTACTCCACCTGCTTGCATTTACTAGGCACTGTAAGTTGGGAGTTGTGAGGGTTGACTTAGGTGTGTACTTGGCTAGGTGTGCAGTTGTCAAACACCAGTCTAGGTGGTGTGGTGAAGGTGGTTTTTTTTTTTAAGATTTGCGTAATTTTTAAATCTTAGGCTGGGCATGGTGGCTCATGCCTATAATTTCAGCATTTCGTGAGGCCAGGGAGGGTGGATTACTTGGGCCCAGGAGTTTGATATGAGCCTTGGCAACATGGCGAAACCCCACCTCTGCAAAAACAAAAAAATGCAAAATATTTGCCTTGTGTGGTGATGCGCACATATGGTCCCAGCTACCCAGGAGGCTGAGGTGGGAAGATCACCTGAGCCCAGGAGATCAGGCTGCAGTGAGCCATGACTGCACCACTGTACTCCAGTCTGGGCCACAAAGTGAGACCCTGTCTCAAAATAAAAGAAATAAAAATTAATAAATCAGAAGACTCTCAGTAAAGCAGATAATCCTCTATAATGTGAGTGGATCTCATTCAGTGAATTGAAGGCCTTAAGAGCACAGACTGAGGTTTTCCAAAACAAATGCCACTCAGCCGCAAGAGTATGACATACAAACCTGCCTGGATCTCTAGCTTTCAGGTTCTGGAAAATTCAGGAGAAAAAACATTAGCTTTTTCCTGAATTTCCAGTCAGATGGCCCGTTCTACAAATTTCAGACTTGCCAGACCCTGTAATCACATGAGCCAATTTCTTTAAATAAATCTCTCTCCCTGCTCTGTCCCTCTCTGTACACTCTAGTCATGTTTCTCTGGAGAACACCACAACAGGGGTGGAGGCGCTTGAGCGTTATCTCAAGGTCATCATTGATTATGAGCTTGACCTAGTCTACTGGAATAAAGGAAACAATAAAAATAGAATGTCTGTGTGGGGACAACGTATAGAATGCTTTTTCCATTTTCCTCAAAGTCTTTTGTCTATTTCAATTATTTTGCTTATGTGAAGATAATTTTCCAGGAATATATTGCTCCCAGTATATTTCCAATGGATTGCCTCCCAGTCTTCAAGGAAGTACACATTCTGCTAATAGTATCCACAGAACAATGAAAACTCAGAAAATCTAGTGGAAATTTCTAGCCTAAACCTAAGGACAACAATGGCAAATCTCTATGAATTGCTGATCATCCTCCATGGGATAAACACTACGGTTACATGAATCCCCATCATAACAATGCTCAGTAGTCATTATGTCTCCTGTTTTAAAGATGGAGAAAGTGAGGCTCAGGAATCTTAAGAAATGATGACAGTTATGAAGGCAGTACAAACAGAAGCAGGACTGACAGTCAGGATCTCTGATTCCAAAGTTCCTTATGTTTTGCTGCATCTGTTAAAAGATTTTACTATGGTCAAGGATGGAGGGAAGAGTTATTGGCTCAGCCTGATACGGTAGGCACACATGGTAAAATAGGACCACTACCTGGAGGAGGCTTTATCTTGGCAAGTGAAATGAGATTGTCATGCAAGAGATAAACAGCATAGGCCAATAGGGCATATGTTGCCACCAGACGTCTGGGTTGCCATGTCTAGGGAGTCATATATGTAAGTCATGAATTGTGGATACCAACTTGTAAGAGCTAGACCAGAGACAGAGACTCAGAGCTGGAGCAGCTAGAGGAGTAGCTGGAGCAGCGCTGAGTCCCGAGGCTGAGTTCTAGACTGCATTCCAATTTAACTGCTCTTTGACTTGGGAGTTATTTCCACTTCTAAATGGCCTCAACTTCCTCACCTATAAAAGGAAACTGGATTATAAACGCTTCACTTGTGTAGCATTTGAATAGAGGTCTCTATTCAAAACATGGCCCCCAGCAGAGTATCTGGTGGTTTTCTCAATCAGAAATGTATTTGTTGTGCAGTTGACCTGTTTGAGTCACTTATAGTTCTCATTACCTGCTCTTTCTCACAGTGTATTTATCTAGATTAGTTTTAGAAAAAGATAATCCTGGGTACGAATAATAACTACTGCTATGAAACACTATTTTAGTTTCTTTGGTCTTCCATTTAAAAGCCTGAGTTGTGGTCAACATACTCTAGGGAAAGACATTATTTCAGAATGTCAGCACATCACCTTGAAAAAGTTTACCTCGTTAAAAACGTGTCTTGAAGTGTGCAGAAGAGGGATAATTTGCATACTTTCGTTTTCTGCAACAGCCTTTATCCAAATTACACATCTGTTATGTCCCTATTTGCCTGGAGCAATATAGAATGCATACTCTCTTTGGCAGAGAAAATTAATAGTACATTAGGGAACTTTCATTTCTGGAATAGCAGTTCAGATTTAGTCTACTCATCTAATCCAAGGTATTAATATCATTTTGGGAGCATGATCCTTGGGAGAGGAAAATTCCATGTAAATGGCCCTCAGCATCAATTTTGTTTCGGTTTGACAGTCACTCATTTAATATGTGCTGTGAGCAAGGACCAAAGCCAGGTGAGATGTATAAATAAAAACAACTTCTGTGAGATTCAGTTTCTTCACCTTTGTGAAGTAATACAATTATTTCACTGAAATGCTAATGATTATGCTATCTACCTCAAATAAGAATTAAATGAGATGGTGGATGTAAAATGCCTGGCACAGCTCCTGGCATGATGGAGATACTCAATAAATAGTAACTTCAAAGCACAAAAGTGTAGCCCTTGTTGCCCTGAAGTAATTGAATTCAAGTAAAGGGAATCTAATAGGAGATTCCAAACAATAAACTGTAATGTAAGATGGAATACAATCAGTTCTTATTTCATAACAAAAATGGAAAAAACAAAGCTGAGAAGCGTAGACAAGAAGGAAGATTGTATTTTTTTCTAAAGAAATTCGGTGAAAATTCATTAAGAAAGTGACATTTGGCTGGGTGCAGTGGCTTATGCCTGTAATCCCAGCACTTTGGGAGGCTGAAGCAGGGGGATCACTTGAGGTCCAGAGTTCGAGACCAGCCTGGCCAGCATAGTGAAACTCCATCTCTACTAAAAATACAAAAATTAGCCCCGCATGGTGGTGGACGTCTGTAATTCCAGCTGCTTGGGAGGCTGAGGCAGGAGAATTGCTTGAACCCGGGAGGCGGAGGTTGCAGTGAGCCAAGATTGTGCCACTGCACTCCAGCCTGGGTACAGAGCAAGACTCTGTCTTAAAAAAAAAAAAAAAAAAGAAAGTGACATTCTTTTGGATCTTATCGGAGAAATTAAGTTTTGATATGCATTGTAAGGGTGTTTGGTTTTTAGACTTCTTAAAATAGCAGCCATGATCAGGACAATATAATTAAGACGTTAAACTTCCATGGTAAAGGATTATAATCCTGCAATTAAAAGCAGTTTCAAGTGACAAGTCTCAGACCCTGTCTCTAGTTTTGTCCTAATCAGCCCTTTTGTCAATGACTTGATCATCACCTTATCAGAAGATATGAAAGTGGGAGACAATTTAAATCCAATGAGTGGGCTCAATCTAATAAGATGATGTTTAAAAGCAATAAACACATGTATAGATCTGTACTTAGGTCCACATAATTAGGATGAGAGTTTAGGTTACAAAGAAACCCAATGGTTTTAGTGAACTCTGAGTCCATGCATGATGTGGCATCCAAAATTTCACTGAGATTTTTCTCTTCATTAAGAAAACCACCTCAATGAATAAATATCCAGTTAGGTCCTTCTGTATGCAAAGAACATAGAGCAGTACAGAGTGTGCATATACGTGGACAGTATGATCTTGAAACTAAAATTTCAGTAGAAAGAAAAGAAGTGAAACAAATTTCACAGTTAAGTGTTCCATAACGATTATGGTAAGTGTTGAGAGGGAGAAGTGCAGGGTGGCATCCATGCAAATGAGAAGGGGACCTAAACTCTTGTCAGACTCAGGGAAGACTTCCTCGATAAGTGACTTTCACTGAGATCTGAAAGATGAGTAGGAATTAGCCAGGTAAAAGACAGCAAGAGGTTCTCTCAGGGAGAGGAAACAGCATATGTAAAGGCCATTGAACTTCCCCACAGGGGCTCATACATATTCCTTCTGCTTCTGACAGTTTGATACAGATGCATATTGGGGCCTTGGAAGATATATACTGATGTATGTACAACTTATTACTACCAATTTGGAAGATAATTGGCACTAGCTTTGAAATTAAAACATTCTCATACTCCATAGCCAAAAATTAGAATACAGAGTGAGAAGAGAAGACGTGCCAGGTTTGAGCCTTAAAGGCATTTAGTTAAGTTGGTAAGACTAGTGAGAGCCAGGTAACTTACATAAGGTGGATGTGGTCAGTGTTATGAAAGAGATCAGAGTAAGGCTTCTTAAAGCATAGAAGATATTTCTATTTGCCTAGAGGGTTAGGGAAAGATTTATCAAGAAGATGATGTTTCAGTTGTCTTTACATAAAGATCTAATTTGGTCAGGCAGAGTTAGAGTGTTCTCAATACATGAAAAGACTGGTGAGAAGAGAATAAGACAGCAAGGATGATTTAACAGAATTAACCAGAGAGGTGAGAGGGAAGTCAGGAATGTGTGGGATGATGAGAATTAAGAGAAAAAGCATTACAAAGAGAGAAGGGTCACAATCTGGAATGATTTGACAGAGCTGAAATAAGATGAGGACTGAACTATATCCATATCCACTGTATCCATTGAACTGGAAGTCACTGGTGAACTTAGTACGAGTCGATTGAGCTGTAAACATGAAGTGAGCAAGTGGAAGTGGCAGGTAGAGAGTCGGAGACAGCAAATAGAAAACTCCACATTGTGGGACTTGAAGGGTAGGATCCTTGCTATGTTCATGTTTGTGCTTTGGGAAGGAAGTACAGGGCTATAGTCATGTAGTACTCATACAGAAATTAACTTCAGTTGGTGGGTGAATGAATATTTGGAAAAAGAAAGGTTAATTATACCAGAAATAGGACAAGACTTTGGGGAAAAAGTGTTGAGAGTATACTCTGGCACTAGCAAATTACTAACTTTGTGACCTTGGGCAAGTCATTTAACCACTCTGAGCCCTAGTTTCCTCATTTATAAAATGAGTGTAATGGTAATTGACCTAGTTTCCCAAGAGAGTTGGTGAGTGTGAAATAGGAAACTTTGCATGAATGTGCTTTATAGACTGTGGCGTGCTTATCAAATAGACACCCCTGTTTTTGTATTGAAGGATTAGAAGCTGTGTCAAGGGAGACTGATGAGACAGTCTGCTCATTTCCTCTTCTTGGACTGTGTTTCCCTATTGCACTTGCACTGAGGTGGCCACGTGGTTGGGTTTGAGCCAGTGACATGTGACCACAGGTGACATATGTTCTCCAGACTCAATCACCGAACCCTCCTACAAGGGCTCCTATGCTGCCTCTGCCTCTGCTTCTGTTGGTTCGATGCAGCTGCATAAGGGGGCCTTGGAAGATATACACTGATGGATATCCAAATTGTTACTACCCATTTGGAAAATAATCTGGTACTAGCTTCAAAATTAAACCATTCTCATACTATGCAGTGCTACTATTCTACTCCTAGGTGTATTTATTTCAGAGAATCTTGCAAATGTGCATTAGAAGACATGCGTAAGTGAGTTTATTGGTTACAATAACCCCAAACTCATAACAGTACAAATGCCTGTCAGCAGGAGGGCTAAATGTCCATTAACAGAAGACTGGAGAAAATAATTTATATTGACAAAAAGATTACATAGTAATAAAAGCCAGTTACTGCAACTACATAGATGAAAGAAAGATAATGGTAGATGAAAGAAACGTGAGCGAAGAAGAAAGTAAGTGAAGAAAACAAGTCACAAAAGAAAATATATCTTGTGATACAATTTTTTAAAACTAAAAAAAAAATAAAGACAAGGAAAGGCAAAACAAAGCAACACATTTTTCAGGGCTGTAAGCATTGTGACTTTTTTTTTTTAAAGAGGAAGGGAATTGTATAAATAATCTATTATTAAAATAAGCACCCCAAAACCCAGGCGTTTACATAAAGTAACAAGTATCATATTATCTATCTGGTTTCCAAGTCAGCTGTGTTTGTCTGATCTTGCCAGTGCTTGGCTGATCTTGGCTGTGCTCACTGCTGTGTCTGTGAAGCTACAGCTGGCCTGGTGGTTCTGCTAATCTTGGCTGACACATGCTTATGGCTTGGCTGTTGGCTGATCTAGGATGTCCATGATTTAGGGTGACACAACTCTGCTTCACGTATCTGTAACCATCCAGCTGTCTAACCTGTCCAAGTTCTCAGATCAAAGCCCAGAGGGAAAGAACAAACAAGGCTGACCCTGCCAGGGGGCATACGGAACATGTGTGTGCTTTCCGAGGCTCTGCTTGCATCTCATTTGCTTACAGCACACTGGCAAAATCAAGTCACCCTATCAAGCCTGGAATCAGGAGGAGGAGTCCCTGTAACGGTACAGAGCAAAGGACACTTGCTAGGCCAATAATTAGGGTTATTAATGCTACCAGTCCACTACAGGAATACAGGATCATGACAACCCCTATCAAGGAGGCAGGGGGTGAAACAGAGAAGAACACACAGTCACTAGCAGCTTTCTGGTAATATTTTAGCTCTTAAGCGAGGCAGAAGTTAGAGGTTTTCCTTTACAATTATACTGCATAACTGACATACACGTTACATATATTTTTGTATAAGTGCAAAATCCTATATATTTTTTGATGGGCAGAAAAAGCAAAAATCTTTCAAATGTAAGAAAAACAAAAGCTGAAGGGCTAATTTGGGAAGTCCAGCGGCAAACTGAGGCTTTGGATTCCATTTCCAGGTTCTGCAAAATGGGATATTAATTGTCTCTGTTTAATAGAAGATTGTGACTTTGACAAAGAAATCACTTATTAAAAGAAGTTGAAGGGCAGGTTTGCCAGCTGGGGAGAATAATTCTTTCTCTCTTAGAGACCTCAGATCGAATTTCAACAACGTAGAAAAGCCACGTTCATTCTGCTCTACTTTGCTGTCTTTTATTCTGTTTGTTTCATTCCTGGAACAAAGATAACCACAGCTTGTCTTCGAAAGACTTCCATGTGAGTTTGAGAGGGTGTAGAATTTGGAACATGCTCTAGCTCAGATAAAACTCCTAATTTTTTTTTTTTTTTTCAAAGCACTCCTCAGTCAGACCCAGATCCCAGACCTCCGGGGTTTGATTCATTCATCTCTAGCTGAGACTATGTTTTCTAGCCTCTCTCTGGAAGACTAGGAGATTCACTTTAAAAAGACGCTGCTACTGCTGCTTTTTTTCCCATCACAAAAGAATTAATGTTTGCACAGCCCTTTGAAGATGTGGCGTCACGCATGTGCTACTATTAATAATAAAACACAGATCTGCTTCGCACCATCTGAAAAACAGGGTTGTGCCACCATGAAAGAGCTTTTATTTCTACCAGGTCTTGATGATGTGCAGCTCAGATCCAGCTCAGCTTCAGACTGGGGAACCATGTCCTAGAAAATGGGTAAAGAGAGGAAACAGCTGGAGAGAAAAAAAAAAAAAAACAACAATGCACAACATCCAATATGTTAAAAAATAGAAATGAAAAGGAGGCTTTAATCACCATTCGAGATCACTACCCCTGACTGCAAGCATTTTAGATAGAACTGGGCTTGGGGCTCAGCACCTGCTAAAGATGGGGGCCTGGTGAGTGGATCCTGGATTCTTTATGCATTTTGAAGTAGGTAAACATCCCCAGGTTCATGAGCCTGTTCAGACAGCAAAGAGGGTACTGATTGCAATCTGCTGTTAGTCTTTCCTTTTATATTTGTTTAGTGCTTTGAGTCATTCTTTCTCTTCTCCGAAACCACTAACATTGCTCCTCCAGTAGCTTTTTGCATTTACAAGCTACCTTGTCCTGCCAGGGTTTTTGGGGAAGGGAGATGGATGTAAAGTGAGACTACTGTAAACAACAGTTCAATAAAGGCTTCAGAACAGGGCCCACTTAGTGAGGGAAGTGCAAACATTCCGTGAAATACAAAGAACTGCTTCTGTAGGCTCGACTCAGCAGGCACAGCCACTAGCAAAAGCAGCCTGAGAGGGAGCAAATTTGAAAGCTGGGTCTGTTCTTCTTATTTTTTATTTTTGTAAATCTTTGCACCTGTCTTTGGTGGCAAGATTCTCAATGCATTTCGCTTGATTCTGCTCCCCCGCCTCCCCGCATTCCACGCCTCTCTGGGGTTCCGCTTGTTTGGGAACTGGTGATTCAAAATGGACTCCAGCATTGTTTCTGAATCACAGTTTGCAGAAGAGGGAAGTATTTCTTGCTCCATTCCAGGGTCCAACACGGAAGGTGTTGTATGGGAAAGGGAGCTGAAGGGAGAAAGAAAAAAAAAGAGGAGGGGAAAAAAAAGAGGCAAAAGTAAAAAACTCGAGGAAATCAAGACCATGCTGTGCAAAATTGGTACAGCTGTTTCTGTTTTTATTGGCTGTTTCTTTTGGCTTCATTTTCCCAGCAACTGCAGTTCATATGAGCAGGAAGGCATACGGCATGGCGGAGCTCCATGGTGGTGGGCGGAGGGGAGGATAGGAAAGGGACTGAGAAGAGGATGGAAGGGGCTGGGTGTGGAGGTTATGAATTGTGGCACAGTGCTTAGAGCGGACACGTATCAAAGCATTTCTTTTTTGATAGTTTGTGGAAGCCTTAGCAATACAATTCAGAGGCATTTACTGGAAAGCTCCTAAAAGCATCCCATCTCCATGGCTGGATCAGATTGGTGGTCTGTGTAAGTCAGTATACTACCCTTGAAACGATGCTCTGTTATCTCTGAGGAAATAATGTGTCAGGACACATCCCTTCCCCTCTCCCTCCTGGATGGTGATTCACCTAGACCAGTGCACAGGGCAGAACATACGGGGAGTGCATATTTTCCCTGGGGGATTCTATTTCTCATGGCTGCAAATGGAATGAGTTATATGCCTGCTCAGTGACCCTGTGAAGATACTGGCAGCTGGGAAACAGGACCTCAGGGCTTGGAGCGAGTTGCTCACCCACCTTGATCCCCCTGCAAAGCAGCTGGAAGGTGAGCCAGAGACAGGCATATGAAAACGTTCATAATGACTCTCTGTCTCTCTTAAAATTTCCTATTAAATATATGATTTAAATGACATTTTTAAAGTTTATAAGACTGCTTACACTGGAATTCTTGAATTGGATAGTATTTTTAACGGCACTGGCCCTAACACACACACACACATTCACACTGACTCTCTTAATCAAACTAATTTTCCATACTCCAAGGAAACATCATTCTAAAAGTGAAAACTGTGTCCCAAATGAGGGCAAATGGGTAAGAGAACTGGAAGTCGGAAGATACAGCAAGAAGAAAAAAGTATTTACTTATATTCGGCTTGCGGTTACATCAAAAGGGAAAATACCATAAAAACTTGATCCATAACAACAAAACCCCCCATATCTGGTGATAAAATGTTGTTTGCATGCTTTCACATTTTAAACAAATTCCAGCCATGCTGCAGAATGAAAGGTGAGGTCTAATCCCAGCACCCATGCATTGGTTTTGTTTTGGAGACTTGGTTTTACTCTGAATTAGGCTTCTGACTTACTTGTCTACTGGAGGGCAAATCATAACCAATATTACCGCAGTCTTGTCATCTAAAAATGAAGGTGGACTTGGGAAGATGGACTAATTAAAGGATGCAAAGCACTTTGAGTCTATAAAACCATGTGTAATTACAACCATGAAACCTAATAACATAATTAAGTTGTTGAAGGTTGTGTCTTGGTCATTTTGTTTTCTGGATTTGGGGAGGGACTCCTTCAAAGCCCATTCTATTTACTTTCCCAAGGCAGTTGTCTCAGTGCATTTTGTGTTGCTGTAACGGAACACCTAAGACAGGGTAATTTATAAAGTAAAGCAATTGATTGCCTCTAGAGGTTGGTAAGTCCAAGATTGAGGGGTTGCATTTGGTAAGGGCCTTCTTGCTGTGTCATAAAATGGCAGAAAGCATCACCTGGTGAGAGAGATCAAGAATAGGCCAAATTCAGCTTTTATAACAAGCTTCTGATAACATTATCCATTCACCCAGAGTCCTCATGACATAATCACCTTGTAAAGGTCCTACCTCTCAATATTGTTGCACTGGGGATTAAGTTTCCAAAATATGAACTTTGGAAGACACATTTGAACCATAACAGAAATTAATAAATTAAAAGAAAAAACTGGTGATTTGGACCAGTGTGCTCTTGAACAGTTAGGTATTTTGATATACCAAGCTTTTTTTCTGCTAATTATTCTAATTTTTCTAATATTTTTCTTATGTTCACTATGTTAGTATTAAAATTTTTTTTCTATTATGTTATTGTTATCTTATGTATTAACAGTGGTTAATAATACATTTACCAAATATTAACTTTGTTTAAAAATTTTCAGTTGGGGCAGAGTTTAGCAAATGTAGAGTAAGCCTGTCTCTTTTGAAATAGAACTCACTAACCTCTTAACACAGGAAAATCAGTGATTTTTATCAGATGAGAAATACATAGAGAAGCTATTCTCTGGGTGCAAAGATCGAAATTGCTTCTTGTGAAAGACACTAGTTTAAAAAAGACACCAGAGAATCTTTACAGGTAGTGCTGACATGTAAAGCGTTGGAAAATGAGTTGTCCCTTCGCACCTCAACTTCTTACTCAATGTCATGGTGGGCAAAATTATTTTACCTTAGGCTTTAGCTGCAGCAAAATGGGTTGATAGAACTTGACCACAGATGGAATAATTACAATGAGGTTTGGAAGCCTACAGCATTTTTATTGAGGACATTTCCCCCTTGTGCATCTGTGAGCTGTTATTACAGATTTGAGATACCATTAATCAGTAGCATCTTTAGCAAATGTAGAGTAGATTGTTGCATACTGAGGTTCAGCCAGGCACCCCCATTAGTTGGCATACACTGGATCTCACTTGCAAAAACATGTTTCTGCTATTATCCTTACAGAAGGCTGTATGTTCACACACATGCACAATTACGAGACTGAACACTCCCTTCTTCTTTCGATTGCTCTTTGATCTTTTGTTGTTTTGCTCCTTGTGTCCATATGGAAATGTTAGCAACCAGCAGGCAATTCCTTCCCATTATGATTCCTCCTCCGTCGTCTCTCCCCTGTTGTTTCTTGTTTGCGTTGGACTCCAGATTGATGCCAACATTTCAAAGGGGCACACCTCATCAGGTTCAAAAGCTCAATTTGCTTTAAGCAGCCAGCAAAGCTTACCCTTATTTTTAAGTACCTGTTTATGCCTGAGTTTCCCTGACATGCAATGACAACTTGGGCATCTCAAGAGAAACAAGTTTCCTTGTGAGTCTGGGAGACCTACGGGATCAGGCAGGTAGGTCATAAACGCTGTCAGCATTGAGCTTGTTTTTAGCGCAGTTCTCTCTGGATTTCCATTTCGGTCTTTACTGACTAAGAGTACATATAATAACACGCAGGCATGACCTCATCCAAAGACAATTTATTTAAAATTTCCAAACCCTAAAAACGTTTAATTTGTGGGTGGTAGTTTATAACCATTTCTAAAATTTCTTCCTGTCTGTAGTACCCAGTAACTTTAGTCCTGGAAATCTCTCTTTTATTATACTGGAAAATACCAAAGATATGAGAGCATAGAAATATGTGCTTACTAAGGGAGTTTTCTTTCTCTTAGAACCTTCTGAAACTCCTCCCTGTGCTTTCCCACTTCCCAATTCTATCTCCACACATCAAACAAATGAAAATCCTTCCAAAACTCATCTCCCTTCATGCCCACACTCAAATATGCTGTTTCATGTGGGTCGACCAAAGTATTTTTCTGATTTTTCTCCCCATCTGTTCTTTGAATAAACATGCATCCTAAAGAGCAGGAGGGCTTAAAGGATCAAGTTCGGTTCCTGTATTTGGAAATGCTATCAAAAGACCACACCGCACTTGGCCGTTCGGTCAAATGAGATGCCGTTTGCTTCTAATAGCACTTAATTACTTTCCACATCGCTTCTTCGTCTGCATGACTTGGCGAGTGTGCGGGTGGGAAAAGTTAAAAGAAAAAAAAAAACCCAGGTGTGTGAGCCGGTAGAACTGCTGCGTTTGGCTGTGTTTCCACCAGACCAATGCCACCAGTCCTTTTAGGTAGGCAAATTGGCTGTGCCTGTGTCTGGAATTGCAGAACCAAATAACCAGAGATGGAATCAGTTGGTTTTTAACTTTTTAACTGGTTGTTTGGTTGCCCTAGACAAAAGTCTCCATTTCCTTCTTCTGTAGATAAATAAATACCTGGTGAGATGGAAAAGCCCAAACATGCGCTGATGAAACTGAGGGAAGATATAACCCAAAGTGTGAGGCATTGAGAGCAAATTACAGGACCTTTAAGGCAGAATTTGGTTACCCTGATTAATTAGGGTTTCTTTCTTCTTCAGATAAAAAGAGAGGGGAGAGTGGAGTAAAGAACTGCCTGACCTAACGTAAGTTCTCAGCTTTCAATAAATACTTCCAGCTTAAACCCTCTGAATAGTCTGTGAGTGTGTGTGTTCATCTGCAGTGAATTCTGGGGGCGTAATGTACAAAGACTAGTTGTTTTTCTTATGACAGTTTAGTTCAAACCTGGAGTGGACAAACTTTTTTTTTTCTTTTTATTAAAGCGAGATACTAAATGACTTAGGCTTAGGTTTTGCAGATCAAAAGCAAAATCGATGATATTGTGTAGGGACTTCTGTGACAAGAAAGACAACTCTTGCTCCCCCCTCACCATCCCGTTTGTCTCTTGTGCCCTTCTGGATGGCGAGTACGCTTTGTACACAGTCACTGTCAGCTCGAGGGAAACTTTCTGCAGACATTTGAGGGACTGGGGCCAATGGGCTGGCAGGAGTGTGTGGGGATAGGGAAGGATGGGTGGTTCCAGGCACAGTAACAGAGGGGAATGGAGGTGGCGGGGGACACCCCAGAATGGTCTCTGTGTCCACTTAAACAGCACACACAGCCATGCAAAAATAGGCATCGGCCTGGATCTGGCCTGAGCTCCAGCTATCTGTTGCACATTTCCTCTTAGCTGCTTGGCAGGCTCTTTAAAGAAAGACATTCCAAACTGAACTCATTATTACCTTCTTCTTTCTGTGCCCTATTTCTATAAATAGCACTACTACTCATCCACTGCCCCAGTCAGAAGCTTTGAGTTCCTTTTCCACATCTTCTTTCCTTCATCTTCCTTTGTAGTCTCCCCTCCCCGCCTTTTTTTTCCTGCCATATAGCTACTGGGTGGGAAGCAACTAAAAGACAATAATACACCTGGCTTATATTTATGTGATGAACCCTCTGTAGAGTGGCTGACACTGAGTAGGCTTTTAAAAAAATCAGTCGTGGAATTAATCTATCCATCACCAAGCCCAGTCAGTTCTTCTTATTTTATTCCCCCCACTCAAAATTCTTCAGTTGGTTTCCCTTGAATAGATAGTAAATATAAAGTAGTTACCAGACTGTGCAAAACTCTTCTGTTTTGCTTTTGCTTATCCTAAAGAATAACCACAGAGAATCACATTAAATACACTAACATCTCTCATCTGTGGTGTCTCTGTCGGGCCATGTGGTTTCCACTGCTGGAAGCATGATTTTCCCGTTTTTATATGGTGACCCCCCACCCCCACGCATCCTTCCTGATTTGACTTAGTTATCACATGCAGAAAGGCTCCCTAAATGTCAGCCTACTCAATAGGTGTCTGCTCTCAGAGCACCAGGCTTCCAACTCTTTTAAAACACTTCATTAGTCTGGATGTGGTGTCTCATGCCTATAATCCCAGCACTTTGGAAGTCCAAGGCGGGTGGATCACAAAGTCAGGAGTTTGAGACCAGCCTGACAAACATGGTGAAACCCTGTCCCTACTAAAACTACAAAACTAGCTGGACATGGTGGTTGCACACCTGTAATCCCAGCTACAGGGGAGGTTGAGGCAGGAGAATTGCTTGAACCTGGGAGGCAGAGATTGCAGTAAGCTGAGATCGCATCACGGCACTCTAGCCTTGGCAACAAGAGTGAAACTCCATCTCAAACAACAACAACAACAAAAACAAACAAAAAACCCACTTCATAGTCCTGAGATTACTTGCTAAGTACATTTAGCCCTTACTAGATTATATACGGCTTGAAAGCCAGACTTTGCTTCTTTGCATCCTAGTTTGGTAGGTGTACAGAAGCTTTCAAAAATTCAGCTCAGGTATTTGAACTCACACAGACGGATGTTCTGTTGCTGCTAAGTCAAACCCCCACTGCAGCTAAAACAGGCAGCTCTGCAAGCAGAAGAGATGTTTGGAGATGAGCAGTATGTCTCCTGCAGTAGGCCAGAAGGGAAACGAGAAAAATGGGGGAGGAAAATAAACAGGCAGGAAGAGAGGCACTACCTCTCAACAACCCTAATTCAAACTCCTTTCTATGGCGCTTTTCCTTCTTTCGCGGATTAAAATGGCTTCTATCACTTTTATAATGTTCTTTCAACCTAAGAAAAGTTAGTTTTCCAAATCTTAAAATGCTTGATGTAGAGTTGAGCTAGGAGGAAGGGAACCCAGAAGCCTGTATGCCAGCAAAAGGGTAAACATTTCTTACCAGTTGGGCTTTTGGCTTCTCTCCCTGTGCAAACCAGTAAAAAGAGATATAAGGATCACTGTTTATGTTCTCCATAAATGTATAATTAATGAAAAAGGATTTGTAAGGTTGGTCTTAGGCTGTAGACAATCTTGTGCGCTTTGCATGTCTTTCTATATGGTTCTGTTGAAGAAAGGGTGTCTTGGGTTCGGATTCAGGCCCGGGACCCCATAAGCCTGCTGTTCAAGCCAGCTCAGCAAAGTGGTCAGTGGCAAACTTGGCTACAGGTCTCCACCTTGATTCATGTCCTTGGGAACATAATCTGTAAGCGATTGACAATACTTTATTTTAGTCTTTGCCATTTTATAGTGGTTGCTGTCTTCTTGTGCTGAATCAGATAAGCCAGTTTGTCAATCTGGGTGTTGCCAGCTGATCCATCAGAGGCAGGGTTTACAAAATATCTTAAGCACTGATCTTGAGAGCAGTTTAGGGAGGGTCAAAATCTTGTAGCCTCCAGCTGCATGGCTCCGGAGCCTGGTTTCTAATCTTGTGGCTAGTTTCTAGGTCTGGTCCCCCAGCAAGAGGAAAGTATATGTTGGTAAGTGGCTGTTCTCATCTTTGTTTTAGACTATAGATCGTAAACCTGGCTCCTCCCAAAGTTGGTTCAGCCTATGCCCAGGGATGGGCAAGAACAGCTTGGGGGCTGGAAACAAAATGTAGTTGTTTGGGTCAAATCTCCTTCACCATCTCAGTGACAATTTTGCAATGACAGTTTCAAAAGCGGCCTAACACTCCTTTAAAAATACCTTGTACATTCATAGTTAAGTCATAACCTAATTCGGGCTCGTTCACCTGTAAGGGTAATTTCTGTAAAGTTCAAAAGCTGAAAATCTTAACTGGTTGGTGTGGCTAAAGTCAAGTAACAAGGGATCTAAAAGGATTTTCTTAAAGAGTGCTCAGCTTAATTAAATGAAGATATTCAAGTTATAGGTATATTTAAAAGGCCTTTATATTTTTCTCTTCTTGAATCTTGTTTTTCTGGGAAAAGGCTGCTTTCTTCTCAGTTAAAGGAATTATTTTTCTCTACTTTTTGTTTTACCACTCTTAATGCATGCATAAAAGGCCCTAAAATAACTTCTGGTAGTATGGGACTCCAGGTGGAAAACAGAGGAGGTGCCACAAACCCCATTTTGAGAAAAAAAGCTCTATTTCTTTCATGAAACCCCAGGAATTAAAAGGAGATAGATCCCTCTCAAAATCAAAGGCTCTGTTTTATTTTGCATTGTGGTTATCTGATTGTTTTGAGTTTTGGGAGAATCAGAAATTACTTCACGTTATGAGAGAGCTTTGTTGTGTAATAATGTTGGTAGTCAAATTTTTGGTGCTGCAAAGGCAACAGCATTCAAATATGAATTTTCTCAGCAAGGCAATTTTATTTTCTGCAGAAAGGGTGCTTCTTGGAAGGCTGGTTCACATAAGAGCACATCAAACAATGAAAATCAGAGGTTTTTTTTTTTTTTTTAAATCCCTGATGCATTGGGTCCTTACTGTTGTGTCTTATCTCTATTGGCTGGAGTTGGACCACACAATCTAGACTGGTCTCAGCTGGCCAAAAACTTAAAATTTTCCTAAACAGGTAAATACATGATGGAGAACAAAGGAAGGAAGGGGGTTATTTAGGGGAAACTAGGAGAATAATAACATTTCCAAATAAGGAAGAGACATAGGCTGTAAGCCGGGAAATGCCTGGGTATGTTCAGACGTGTCTGAGGAGGCTGTAGGCTAGACAAATAACTTGGTTAAAGTACCAGGACATAGAATGTACTTACTCCCTTACTATATTTAACAGCTACATAGGGCTTAACAAAGAGTTGTTAGCAAAAAACAAGGAAGCTTGAAGGAAGTTAGTTTTTAAAAGGGATTACTATTTCTAACACTTACTATTTATTCTTTAACAAAAAGGGAAATTTTGAAGAGGAACTTTTTACTTTTCACAATAACTAGGTAGAAAAGACACTGTAGGAGATGGCTAATAATAGTTACAAATCAGAGAAGCATGCTCTTGGCCACCTGGAAGACAAGCAAACATCCCCACCCCCCACTGGGAGATGAGACTCCAATCAGGGACGGGCTGATTAGAATATGAGCCAATTCGTATTGTGTTGACTGGCAATGAAATGTACCGTAGAAGTACTACATCATCCCCTCCCATAGCATCTATATGGTCTTTCATAAATTAAGCATTAAAATAAAAGCAGAGCAAGGAGGTCTTAAGACACTAATCTACCATTTAGTAAAAGGGTTATAAAAGGTTTGTAAAGATTTTACCTTATGGTCCGATTGGTTAGAATCCTAGATGGAATAAGCTACATTGGGGTTAACATTAATAAACTAATACAAGGGTAAAAATTTTGCTTTGAACAAAATTTTCATGTTATAGTGAAGGCTAATAAAAAGTTTTTTGAATCGTCATTTTGGCAAAATAATTTATGGCAATCTGGAAATTTTCTTTCTTGATGCCTGACTTTTTGGATGGTTAAGAGGGACCATGAAACATTCAGAAAAGAGGTAAACAGGATCATCTGACATATTTAGTCACATGAGATTGCCAAAATGATGTCTAATACTCTTTAAGTTTTATTTTGGTGAATAATACTAATATATATTCCAAAATCGTTTGGGATTTCTGAAGTTCTAATGTCAAAGTATATGCTATCAATCATCATTAAGGGTAAAGTTATTGTAAGCCATGAAGATAAATAAACTTGTCAGCCATATTTTTAACTGTAATTATCCTGGAAATTTGTCATTCAAAGACAATTGTCTTGTTTTGTTATTTCTCAAAAGACAGTTTACAATCAATCTATATTAAGGACTTTAACAGGTGTTCTAAAATGCAGGTTTTCAATAGCTTTAAAGATTGTAACATGGAAATGAAGAATGTACGGGACTCATTAAAAAAAAGTGACACGTTGGCGAATATCAAGCAAAACAAAAGTTTACTAAGCAGACTACACTCAGAAAGTTAAAGCAAACTTTTTAACTTTTGCTTGAAGTATTGCTGATCCTTGTTTTGATTTTCAGAGTCAAGGAAGGTTATTTTAAACTATTTATGGCCTTTAATAATTAAGTTATACTCCTGTGAACAAAATTTGGAGCATGTTTACTTTTCTCTGCCTGGTTCCTCTAGAATTTGGAAACTATCTGTGAGTACTCTTAAATTATGGCAATATAATTGTTTGCATCCCTGCAATAAGAATTCATTTTTCTTTGTCAACAGGACACAATTGGAAAAACTGATTATTTTACCAAGGCTTTGACTGAAAGGGTGTATTTCCCTTTAAGGAACCAAGCCTGACATGTGAAGCCAATAAAAATCCCTTGGTGAGAACTGGTCTCATACCTTGTCTACACAGTGCCGGTACAAGGTTCCTAACCTGTGATCAGTAAGGAATGTCACTTTCTAACAGGTCTGGGAGCTCCGAATTTATCTTGAAACCTCAAGAGGAGAGGATCACCTAACACACAGGTATTAGAGGATACAAACCCATGGCTGGGCTTGGCTTTTTAAAAGTCTTATCTGAAATTCCTTGTGGAACAGAGTTTCATCAAAGCCAGTCCAGAAGGCCTATGTAGAAATAACCATTCTTGCTGCACTTATGCAAATTACCAGGCCAAATATAAAGCTAAAGTTTATTCATAATTAGTTTTTACCAAAAATGAGAACTGGAGAAAAAAATTTTGCTCCAAAGCTTATCAGACATTTGTCATTAAATCCTAGTCTCATTAATTGTTTTTAAGCTTTTACTACATTTTAGACTAACCCTACTTATTCCTGTGAATCAAGTGGTCATCTTCTCCAGCTTGGAAAAAAAAAAGGGAGGATGAGTGATGTAAAAATGTGAATCAACATGCTGGTTCTGGGCCATTCTCTTGCAATATCTGCCAGGTAATGAAAGTGAATAAGGTGCCCATAACCTGGAGGTTTCTTTGTTTGGGAAAATAAAACCAAGGAACTTCATAGACCCCAAAAGGGGAATTCTATATCTTGGCAAGTAAAATTTTAGATGGCAATTACCTACCACACCACACTTGTGGGAATTGCTGTCCTCACTCTACTATTTGCAATAGGGTGATACATGGTAGCACCTTCTAACTGATATATTGAACAGAGAGTTTCCACTGCTGTAGTATTCTGCTTAATTTCTATCCTCATAGCAGGGATAATAGTTGATAAAAAGGAAGCATGAAAGTTTTTACTATCACTGAGTTATAGGACTTTTTATTAGGTTTAGTAATGCAATTTTAAATAAAACGTGCTGCTTTTGGATTAACACCTCTAGTAAAGTAGAGGAAAATCTACAGGTACTTAAAAATCAAACCAAAATGATTGACAGGCTAAGGGAAAATGCCAGCTTCAGCCCCAAGTGGCTACAGTCCCTCTTTAATAAATTCAAGTCTTCTTTATAGAATTGGTTAACCCCTTTATTAAGCACTCTCTTAAATATATGTCTTGAATTGATATTTGGACCCTGTATACTCAATACTATAACTCAAATTGTTTCTTCTTGCCTAGAAGCAAACTCCAAATGCTGCTGTAAACTGAACCACACATGGACATGCCATTCTTCTGAGGACCCTTAGATCAACCATAGGAGCCCTAGCTGCTGTTCCCCATTGGATGCCCCTTTTTAGCAGGATGTAGCCAGAAGAAGTCGTTGCCCAAAACCCCCTTACAGCAGTTGGTATGGCATTTTCACAGGGAAGCATGTTATAGGAAAAGGGGTCCTTGGAAAGTTTTTATTTTTTAAGGCATCCCTGGAAAAAGTTTCATGTAAAGTCCTGCTCTTAAAAGCCAGGTCAGCAAGCTTTGATAAGCAAATGTCGGCCATTGGGAACTGGATCCACCCAAACACAGAGATTTCCTAGGCCCTCCTGTCCTTTCCCCCCATGTTCCTGGCAACATGGCTGCCCCCACATATCCCCACATGTGTAGAACATTATGGCACTCTGCATTTGCATATTCAAAGACTAGGGTGGGAGGGCTAGCTTTTTTGTGGGCTACATGAATGACATGCCTAGTCAAACCAATCCCCTGAGCCCTGTGCAAATCAAACACTGCCTCCTCCAGCCTCTGCATATGTGCCTGGCTGTTATCCACGGCAGGTGGGGACCTCCTCTTTTGGCTTTGGCACCCCCCTCCCTCTGTCTGTACCGGGAGCTTCTTCCTTCTATCTTATCCCTTCCTTCTTACCTATTAAACTCGCTGCTCCTTTTTTTTTTTTTTTAAGACGGAGTTTTGCTGTTGTTACTCAGACTGGAGTGCAATGGCACGATCTTGGCTCACTGCAACCTCCGCCTTCTGGGTTCAAGCAATTCTCCTGCCTCAGCCTCCTGAGTAGCTGGGACTACAGGCGTGCGCCACCATGCCCAGCTAATTTTTGTATTTTTAGTAGAGACGGGGTTTCACCTTATTGACCAGGATGGTCTTGATCTCTTGACCTCGTGATCCACCCGCCTCGGCCTCCCAAAGTGCTAGGATTATAGGCATGAGCCACCGCGCCTGGCCAACTCTGCTTCTTAAAACAAACAAACAAAAAAATGGTTTGAAGCCCCAATGCATGGAATTTGGTGTAGAAGTTCCCCTGACTCTGGTTTTGCGTCACACAGGACAAGGTAATTGCAGGTACTAGTTAGCTAGACAAAAAGTGGCTGAGTCTGATTGGGGCCTGCCATTTGCAGACAGCACTGAGGTTAGAATTTTGTCTTAGGGCCATAGAAAGGATGCTGGAATAACTCCAGACAATGCTATGAGAACCTTGAGATTTTTTTCTTTAATATTAAAATAAGAAGAGCCTAGAATGATTACTGTGATCAGTGATTATAATATCTTCCATATGCACGCCAAGATTAAAACACCCAAGTGATAGCCACAAAATCAAGTGATACATGCCTTGTTTCTTTCCTTTCTGAAGGCTATGTGTACAGAATTACAAATGGGCAAAGATACAAAGGGTAAGTAATCATATCAGTGCATTAATTTAGAACGTCTCAAACAGGGCCTGGTGGCAGTGACACCAGGAGAGAAGATAATATTAACATCACAATTATTTGCGTATCAGCATTATATTTTATAATGTGTCCATCATATAATTAGGCATTGCTATCAAGGGCAAATATATGAAATCAACCTAAGTGTCCATTAATAGATAAGTGGCTAAAGAAAATGTGTATATACACATGCACACACGGTGGTATAGATACACCATGGTATATTACTCTCCCTCTCTCTGTTCTGTTTCCTGTCTCTTTCTCTCCTTGTTATTGTCCCTTTCTCACTCTCCTCTTCTCCTCCTTCTCTGTATCCTCCTAATCACGTCCTCCTCAAAGTGGTCCAGGGCACAGCTGCAGAAGCTGTTCCTTACCTGCCTTCAAGGATGGCTTTGGCTTTGCCCTAGGCTGCAGTGAGGGTGATGCCCAGAGCCTGGCAGGGGGCTGGGCATTGGACGGAAGGCTGCTGATGATTGGACAGGGTCAGAATGGCATCACCACTTATTGAGCACCTGCTATGTGAGAGGCAAGGATCCATTGGCTGAGAGGGACCCACAGACCTGCGCTTGCCTCTCCAATCCCTTGTTTTGCTGTGTGACTGGGAGAAAGTCACCCTCTCTGGGTGTCTGCTTCCTCATTGGTGAATTGCGGTAAATGCCACAGGGCAGCTGTGAAGACTGCATGAGACCATGTATGTAAATCACTTGGTGTAGTGCCTGGCTAGAAAATACTGCTGGAGAGAGGGCCATAATCTTGGCTGGCATTATTTGTATTGTTAAGCCCTGTCCTGGGAGCTTCTCATTTATTATTTCATTAAATCTCTTCTTTTTATGAAAAAAAAAAAAATTTCCTTCTGAAAAGTAGAAAATCCTGTCATTTGCAACAACATAGATGAACTTGAAAAACATTTTCTTAAAATTAATAAGCCAGACACAGAAAGACAAAGCCTGCATGATCTCACTTACATGTGGAATCTAAAAAGCTGAACTCATAGAAGTAGAGAGTAGTGGTTACCAGGGACTGGGGTGGGCTTGGGAGTGGAGGACATTGGAGAGACCCTGGTACAGGATACAAACTGGTTAGATAGGATAAATAAGTTCAAGTGATCTATTGTAGAACATGATGATTATAGTAAAAAACAATGTTTGCATACCAGAAAATTACTGAGAGAGTAGATTTTAAGTATCCTTACCGCAAAAAAGTCTTAAGTATTTGAGGTAATGGATATGTTAAGTGGCTTTATTTAGTATTATCCAATGTATACATGTATCAAAGCATCATGTTTGTACATCATAAATATATTCAGTCTTGTGAATTAAAAAATAATTAAAAAAATAAGGCATTGTTAAAAGCTCTTTAATGTGCAATGATGATTAGGATATTAGGAAGAAAGAGAGGCAGTAGAGGGAAAATTATACACTGTCAGAGGAAGTTGCTTTTGTGAATATCATAAGGAATATAAGAAAGTACCTGAGGCTATTTTCTGTTAGATTTTCCAATTACAATCTTTCCTTAGCCATGAAGGCAGGAACTTAGATGAATTTGGTCTATTACTATAAAGGAGAAAAAGCTACAAAATTGCTTAGAAAATGCCTATTTCACTTTATTTTCACCTGCCTTCCTTCCATTCCTGTAAAAAAGGGATACAAAATTTCCAAAAACTCCACTTTCAAATTATTTTTTCTATTAGAAAATTGGACATTTTAATAACCAAAAAATCCTCAAAATGATGCAATTAATTTATCAAACTTGTGGCCTAGGTCCTTTAGAGAGAAGGCTTTCTATGCCCTCCTATCTTCCTTTTTCGAAAAAGAAAATAATATGGTATAGTTTATTGATGGTCATAATTAATTACAAGAGAATAGAATTCATTTTGGTCCTGAAAATGTTGATACGGGTGGGGGTGGCAAATAGTGTTTCCCCCCATTTTTCTGTCTTTCTTTTTTTTCTTTTTCACAGTAGGGAGGAAACTGGCAGAAATAAATGAACCACAAAATTGTGGACAAATCAGACCACTGGAATTAATGAGATCTCTCCAAGTAGAACTTTCTCTGAGGCCAGGTTTAGTATCTGGGGAAAAAACAAAAAACAACCAGTCTATTCTTGTGGGGCTTTAAAGATGGAAACTGTTTCCTCTGCATGGTAATACAGAAAACGCATTTACACCATAAAATTTCCCCAGAGTCCTCACTAATAAGATAGAGTCAGCTGAAAATCACTGTGCTCAGGATAGACTGTGACTTCTAAAAGGCGTGTTGAAATTAATCATTACATTCCTGCCTTACGCTGCCCTTGTGTTTCACATCCAAGAGCATTCGTCAGGACGAAGTGAGGAAGACATGGTTTCCTGGACATGGGGCTCTGGTGGTCTTGGCAGGCATCACTTAGGTGCAAGGGCAGGTGAGCTGAAAGCGGCACATATTAAAGGTTTTGTATGTTGTTGTAGCTGACATACATGATGAATGGGGCTGACAAGCCTCTGTGTTATCTGCTTTCTTCATTCTGGATTATTCTGCTGTGGAGCAGTTCATGGAAAGCTTCTAAACCAGTAAAAGACTGAGCGTACCACTAGTCAGAAATTAAAGGGAGCAAGCAGCCAGGAGAAATATCAAGTGCTCAGTGCTGCAGAATACACTGGCCAAATAGTATATTCCTTTGGGGAGACCCCAGTGGTTCTTTCTAAGCCTAGTGTTTTCATGAATTACTTTGAGATTCCATTGGAAAAGATGTCCTTCTATTTCAGGCACGACTCGTCTTCTCATCTGTTAGAGTATAGTATTTTAGAAGGTTGGGACTGCCTCTGGTTGCATTTCTTCGGGCTTGCCATAAAACCTTGCTGAGCGCTATGAAGAAAGAGGACACTAAATAAAATTGGAGAAACTGAAATTATAAAGTCAGTGGCTGACTTTATAGCCCTTGCCCTAGAGCAAGAGAGGCCTACATTTTTCTGTCGCTTTTGACATTTGAAGAAAACCTTTTAGGTCACTTTGTTTGTTTATGCATAAATCCTTTCTTAATGACCATACTAAATTTTTTTTTGTGTGATATAGTTTCTGATTCTTTCCTCTTTTCTTAATTAAATCAATAATTATATATCTTTGTCTCTCCATTCAGAAATTTTTATTTCATTTCTAATCCGTGACCTCAATTGCTAATTCCTAAGCTTTTGCTATTTTCTTGTGCATCCTGGATCCATTTCTTAAGGATGATGTGGCAGAGATAATGCCACGCGTTTGCCAAATTTGATTTTCCTCCCTCTGGTGTGCATAGTGAGTCAGCTTTTTGGTGCCACTGAATTAGGCAGGGCATGTGATAGATTCTGGCTAATGCGATGTGAAAGGAAGGAACACATGACATTCCCAGGCTGAGACCACAAAAAGCTCCTGAAGGATTCTTTGGTTAGTTTCTTTCCCTGCTGCGCAGGATGTGAGGGCATCACTTCGAGATGGAAAAGCTTCCAGATCAAAGCCGTTGGATCACTGCGAGGACACGTGACACAGAGAACGGCCTGGTCTCACTGTCAGAATATGCATCTGGTTTGCTAAGTTACTGAGATGATGGGGCGGTGGTTGTTCACACAGCATGAGAGCAGGCTGTTCTAGATAGTTTGATACTGACACCGGCAGTACTTATTCTCCCCCCAACCCCGTTAGCTTCCTCTGTTTCATCACTGGGATAACAAGGACTGAAAACAACAGTCCTGAGCTGAAAACCCTCAATTTTTTGGTTGGGTGGCTCCTCAATTACTATTGGTGTGCTAGTCACATCCAGTGAAACGGTAAAATAATGTGAATAAGATGTAAATTGAGGGCAAGATGCTATGGTGGGAGAAAATACGTGTGTTGTAGTAGACAGCTCTGGATATGATTCCCAATTTGTCTCCTAATAATTCTCTTCACTTGAGCCTTGTTATTTAATTTTGAGTCTCAGTTACCTCCTATTAAAACAAGAATAATAACATCAACTGTATGGAATTGACAGGAGAATGTATTTGCATATGCTTGATTCGCAATGGTTTCACCATTGGTAAGTTACGTGACCTTGAGAGAAACACTTGATCTTTGTAAGCATCCATTTCTTTATGTTTGTTTGATTTTTTAAAAATTTTATTTTATGTTCCAGAATACATGTGCAGAACGTGCAGGTTTTTACATAGGTATATGTGTGCCATGGCGGTTGGGGCCCCTATTGACCCATCTTCTAAGATCCCTCCCTCACCACCTCACCCCCAACAGGCCCTGGTCTGTGTTGTTCCCCTCCCTGTCACTTATGAGAGAGAACATACAGTGTTTGGTTTTCTGTTCCTGTTTGCTTGCTGAGGATGATGGCTTCTGGCTTCATCCATGTCCCTGCAAAGGACCTTATCTCATTCCCTTTTATGGCTGCATAGTATTCCATGACGTATATGTGCCACATTTTCATTATCCAATCTATCATTGATGGGCATTTGGATTGGTTCCATGACTTTGCTATTGTAAACAGTGCTGCAATAAACATACATGTGCATGTGTCTTTATAGTAGAAATGATTTATATTTCTTTGTGTATATGCCCAGTAGTGGGATTGCTGGGTCAAATGGTATTTCTGGTTGTTGTTCCTTGAGAAATCGCCATACCATCTTCCACAATGATTGAACTAATTGACATTCCCAGTAACAACATAAAACTGTTATTATTTCTCCACAGCCTCTCCAGCATCTATTGTTTCTTGATTTTTTAATGCCACCATCTTGACTGGTGTAAGATGGTATCTCATTGTGGTTTTGATTTGCATTTTTCTGATGACCAGTGGCGTTGAGCTCTTTTTCATATGTTGTTGCCACGTAAATCTCCTTTTGAGAAGTGTCTGTTCATAGCCTTTGCCCAGTTGTTGACGGGGTCGTTCGATTTTTCTTGTAAATGTGTTTAAGTGCCTTGTAAATTCTGGATATAAGACCATTGTTAGATGGGTAGGTTGCAAAAAATCTCTCCCATTCTGTAGGTTGCCTGTTTACTCTGATGATAGTTTCTTTTGCTGTGCAGAAGCTCTTTAGTTTAATTAGATCCCATTTTTCAGTTCTGGCTGTTGCAACTGCTTTTGGTATTTTTTTGTCATGAAGTCTTTGCTCATGCTTATGTCCTGAATCGTATTGCTTTTCTTCTAGGGATTTTATGGTTTTGGGTTTTACATTTAAGTCTTTAATCCATCTTGAGTTAATTTTTGTATAAAGTTTAGGGAAGGGGTCCAGTTTCAGTTTTCTACATGTGACTAGCCAGTTTTCCCAGCACCATCTATTGAATAGGAGATCCTTTCCCCATTGCTTGTTTTTGTCAGATTTGTTGAAGATCCGATGGTTGTAGATGTGTGGTGTTATTTCTGAGGTCTCTGTTCTGTTCCATTGGCCTGTATGTCTATTTTGGTACCCATATCATGCTGTTTTGGTTTCTGTAGCCTTGCAGCATAGTTTGAAGTCAGGTAGCGTGATGCCTCCAACCTGGTTTCTTTTGCTTTAGTCTTGGCTATACGGCATCTTCTTTGATTCCATATGAAATTGAAAGTAGTTTTTTCCTAATTCTGTGAAGAATGCCAGTGGTAGTTTTATTGGAATAGCATTGAATCTATAATTACTTTGGGCAGTATGGCCATTTTCATATTGATTCTTCCTATCTCTGAGGATGGAATGTTTTTCCATCTGTTTGTGTCCTCTCTTATTTTCTTGAGCAATGGATTGTGGTTTCCTTGAAGAGGTCCTTCACATCTTTTGTTAGCTGTATTCCTAGGTATTTTATTCTCTTTGTAGCGAGTGTGAATAGGAGTTCATGTGCCCAGCAAACCCCTGCTTATTTTGCTTTCCATTTGCTTGGTAAATTTTCCTCCATCTCTTTATTTTGAGCCTATGTGTGTCTTTGCACGTTAGATGGGTCTCCTGAATATAACACACCAGTAGGTCTTGACTCTATCCAATTTGTCAGTCTGTGTCTTTTAATTGGGGCGTTTAGCCCTTTTACATTTAAGGTTATTATTCTGATGTATAAGTTCGGTCCTGTCATCATCAGGCTAGCTGGTTATTTTGCACACTTGTTGATGCAGTTTTTTCATAGTTTTATTGCTCTTTAAATTTTGGTGTGTTGTTGCAGTGGCTAGTACTGGTTTTTCCTTTCCATATTTAGTCCTTCTTTCAGGAGCTCTTGCAAGACAGGCCTGGTGGTAACAAAATCCCTCAGCATTTGCTTGTATGGAAAGAATTTTCTTTCTCCTTCACTTATGAAGTTTAGTTTGGATGGATATGAAATTCTGGATTGAAAGTTCTTTTCTTTAAAAATGTTGAATATTAACCCCCAATCTCTTCTGGCTTGTAGAGTTTCTGCTGAGAAGTTTGCTGTTAGGTGGGCTTCCCTTTGTAGGTGACTTGGCCTTTAACATTGGCTGCCCTTAACATTTTTTTCCTTAATTTCAACCTTGGAGAATCTGATGATCATGTGTCTTGGGATTGATCTCATGGAGTATCTTAGTGGTATTCTCTGTATTTCCTGAATTTGCATGTTGGCCTCTCTTGCTAACTTGGGGAAGTCCTCCTGGATAATATCCTGCAGTGTGTTTTACAACTTGGTTCCATTGGCCCTGTCTCCTTCAGGTACTCCAATCAATAGTAAGTTTGGTCTTTTTATGAAGTCTCATATTTCCTGGAACATTTGTTCATTCCTTTTTATTCTTTTTTCTCTAATCTTGTCTGCATGCCTCATTTCAGCAAGGTGACTTCAAAGTCTGATAACTTTTCTTCCACTTGGTTGATTTAACTATTGATATAGGCTTCATGAAGTTCTTGTGCTGTGTTTTTCAGCTCCATCAGGTCATTTATGTTCCTCTGTAAACTGGTTATTCTAGTTAGCATCTCCTCTAACCTTTTATCAAGTTTTTCAGCTTCTTTGCATTGGGTTAGAACATGTTTAAGTTCCTTGTAAATTCTGGATATCAGAATTTTATCAAGGTTCTCAGCTTCTCTGCATTGGGTTAGAACATGCTCAGTGGAGTTTTTTATTACCCATCTTCTGAAGCCTATTTGTGTCAATTCGTGCATTTCATTCTCATCCAGTTCTGCACCCCTGCTGGAGAGGCACTGCGATCATTTGGAGAAGAGGTACTCTGGCTTTTTAGGTTTTCCGTGTTTCTTCATTGATTCTCATCTTCGTGAGTTTGTCTAGTTTCCACTGCTGAGGCTGCTGACCCTTGGATGGGGTTTTGTGGGGACTTTTTTGATTGTTGATGCTGTTGTTGCTGTTTGTTTTTTTTTTTCAATGGTGAGGTCCCCCTTCTGCAGGGCTGTTGAGGTTTGCTGGGAGTTCACTTCAGGGCCCTATTCATCTAGTGCGCTCCCATGCCTGGAGACATCATTCAAGAAGGCTGGAGGACAGCAAAGATGGGTGTCAGCTCCTTCTTCTGGGATTTCTGACCTCAAGGGGCACCAATCTGATACCAGAAGGATTGTTCCTGTATAGGGTGTCTGACAACCCGTTAGAATGTCTCACCCAGTTGGGTGGCACGGGGAACAGGACCCATTTTAATGAAGCACTTTGTCCCTTGGGAGAGGAGGTGTGCTTCACTGGGGGGACATCCACTCATCTGAGCTGCCTGATTCCTCAGAACTAGCAGGAGGAAAGGCTAAATCTGCTGGTCCACAGACTATGGCTACTCTTCCCTCTAGGGGCTCAGTACCAGGGAGATTTCCATTCTGTTCCTGAGCCTCTGGCTGGAATTGTTGGAGTTTCTATAGGGAAGCCCTACCCAGTGAGGAAGGATGTGTTAGGGTCAGGTCTGAACAGACACTCTGGCCATAGTCTGCCACAGCTGGGGTGTTGGGCTATGGGGGATGCCTCTTGGGGACCAAGCTGTCCAGCCTCCCTGGCTCCAGCAGGGGAAAAGTGAGGCCTAGAGCTATAGAGATGGATGCTGCCCTTCCCTTGCCCAAGGAGCTTAGCATGTTCTGCAGTTATGAGTCACAGTTCTGGCTGCTGCCCATCCCCCTGCAAGGAGCTGAGGCAGCCCCAGCTGTGGTGTTGGTCACCCCTCGCTCTGGGAGCTTGGCAGGCTTAGGCATATTCCAGCTGCGAGGCTGTTGAGAATCTGCGCAGCTCCAGGGGTGGGACCTAGGCCCTGGTGGTGTGGGTTTGTGAGTGGGATCTTCGGATCCATGGGTTGCACGGTTCCATGGAAAAAGCACACTCACTCACTGCCTCCCTTGGCTGTGGAGTGGAGGCTCCCCTGCCTTGCGTGGCTCTGAGGTGGGCTGCCGCACCACACTGCTCTTCCTTCCTCTCCGTGGATTACATCAGCCACCTAGTCAGTTCTGATGAGAAAACATTAATACTTTGGTTGCCAGTGAAGGATTCACACACTAATTATGGTTTTTTTCAGTGGGAGCCTCTGATTGCCACTGTTTCTAGTTGGCCATCTTGGCCTCACTTCCCTCTTTATGTTTAAAAGTAGAAGCAATACCTGCTAGTGGGATTGTGGTAGGATTAGGGAGAATGCCTGTGTTTTGCAGTGCCTGGAACATAATAGGTGCTCAATAAATGATGATTCCTACCAGGAATCTATGAGCAGAGTCATTGACGTTTATTCTGCACAGTGGCATCTCCAAAGGCTGGGTCCTATACATTAATTAACGTCATGAAGATGTTGGGCTTAATACCGAGGAGATGGGTTGACAGGTACAGCAAACCACCATGGCACACATTTATCTACGTAGCAAACTTGCTCATCCTGCACGTGTCCCGTAACTTAAAATAAAATAAAATAATAAAGTCATGAAGAGTCTCCTTTACCCAAGGCTCCATAAAGAGACAAACAATTCCTTTTGCCTTTTTGTTATGTGCAGTGGTGCAGATTAATACAGTGGGATTTTAAAGTCGGACTATCCCTCATTGTGCTAAAGCCCTATTATGCAATGTTTTTAAGAACAACTCTTCAAGTCCATTTTGACTTCTGCATGGAGAGAAGTATGCTCTTACCCTATCCTGTGATTATGATGGCACAGATATTTCAGAGTATAATTTGTGGTTAAAACCTAGTTTGAATATTTTTGTAATTTTCAAGAAACACAGACACCATCTAACCCTGCACTTTCACTTCTTAGTATTTTAAACATTCCTAATCTGTTTTTACTACAAAAAAATACATGTATATAATGGAAATGTATGATAGGGTTTGCTCTCTTACATCTAGTGACAGCCTTTCCTGTCCTCATTTGCTCCCAATTTTTGACAGTTGAGTTTATTTAAGAAGTGGAAGCACAATTATCAAGCTAGCATCTTGCATACATTATCCTGTAATAATTCTTAGTACAATAAACAGCTGTTAATGAAGAGTCTCAGAGCAGAGATATCTGGTTTTATGATTTACTCTATAAAACTAATTAGAAAAAGAAATCTTTATTGCCTCTCATAGTCATCTAGCCCCTTTTCACATTTATATCTTCTGGCGTATTTTTCTTCATATTCTGTGAGTGATTGTGGTCCACATTAGCTCATGCTCGAGACAGATTAGGACATAAGTGAAGTTTCTCTTCAATCTCTGCAGCCATCATTTTTATTGCCTGCTTCATACATGTTAGGCCTTCCAGGCACAGGCGTTCCAACACCTCTTGGCTGACTAGGCCCACCTGTTAGTTATTAAAGGAAATATTTTTAAGTTGCCAATGGCTTTATTATGCATTAAATAACTGCATGATTTGAGCAAGTCACTTATGTCTTTCCTTATGTGTAAAATAGTGACATATGACTAGATGACGTATTATCAATCTTTCATGGATTAGGAATCTCTGGAAAACATGAAATTATGCCAAGAGCATGAGGGCTTTAAAACAGAAGTCTGGAAGGAAGTGATGCTGAGCTTAACCGAAAGAACTAATTTCGAATGGTAGACTACACTGTAAACATTCGCAAATGTTTGTGGAACACATACCATATGCATAGCACTGTGTTTTATAGCAGAACACAACAAATGCAGCAGACACCATTCTTGTCCTTCAGGAGTTTTCAGTTTGGTCGTGGAGACATGCATACAATTTTAAGTCATATAATTAAATTAAATTAAATTAAATTAATGTCATAATGGAGACACAATCAGCGTGATGATTATTGGATGTCTTGTATTGGTCTGTTTTTTTCCTCGCTATAAATACCTAAGACTGAGTAATTCATAAAGAAAAAAGTTATATTTTCGCCCATGGTTCTGTAGACAGTAAAGGATGCATGGTGATAGCACTGGCTTCTGGTGAGGGGCTCAGGAAGCTTACAATCATGGTGGAAGGTAACGGGGGAGCAGGCGTGTCACACAGTGAGAGTGGCAGCATGAGAGAAAGAAAGGGTAAGTCCCAGTCACTTTTATTTTTTAAATTTTTAATTTAATTTTTTTTGAGATGGAGTCTCCCAGGCTGGAGTGCAGTGGCGTGATCCCTGCTCACTGCAACCTCTGCTTCCTGGGTTCAAGTGATTCTCCTGCCTCAGCCTCCTGAGTTGCTGGGATTGCAGGTGCTTGCACCATGTCTGGCTAATTTTTGTACTTTTAGTAGAGACGGGGGTTTCACCATTTTGGCCAGGCTGGTCTTGAACTCCTGACCTCAGGTGATCTGCCCACCTCAGCCTCCCAAAGTGCTGGGATTACAGGCATAGCCACCACACTCAGCCCGTCAGACCCTTTTAATCAAACAGATTTCATGTGAACTAACTGAGCGAAACTCACTCATCACCAAGGGGATGGCACCAAGCCATTCATGAAGGATCTTCCCCCCGGCCCCATCTCCAACGTTGGAAGTTACATTTCAGCATGAGACTGGATGGGAACAAACATTCAAACCATATCAATGCCCATTTTAGTTTAGCTAGAGTCTGGTGGATAATTAGAGATGTTTACTGCATCAAAAATAGGATCACTTTTAACAACGAAAACAATACTTGATGTAGTTACCAGCATCCTGTTTGGAGATTTAAGGTTTGTTTGCTGGAAGGAAAATGTTTCACATGTTCCCTAGAAACACATTAAAATCTAGCAAGTTCTTCACTTTGAATTTCTAGGAAGCAAAGGAGCTGGACTAAAGAGAGAAAAGACACAGTTTAGTGGCTTACAACAGCCATTTCGTTATGCCCATAATGTTGGATAGGTAAGGAATTTATGAAGGAGTCACTGTGATCTCTGTTCTGCAGGGGTTCATCTGGGGTTGGAGGCTCCGCTTCTGTGATGGCTTCTTCACTCACATATTTGGCACCTTCATATTGCTTGGTCATCTTTGTGTACATAGTGTCTCATTTTCCACGGCCTCTCAGTGTGATTTGGGCTCCTCATGTGTTCTCAAAGTAGCCTTACTTTTTACCTGCCGGCTGGACTCCAAGAGATCAGGACAGAAGTACCCACTCTCTTAAGATTAGGCCCAGGAATGGGCCTTGTCTAGTCAAAGCTGCCAGGAGGAATACTTCCCTTGATGAGAAGAGTGTAAAAAACTTGAAGCCATCTTTAATTTGCCACACACTCTTTGGGGCACACAGTGTGATATGAAATCCTAAAGCCTTGATTTTTCGTTTATGTGTTTTTTTAATTTTATGAGTAGGAAATAAAATGCCTAATCCAACCAGCTTTCTCGAAAGTGAACCAAGGGCATTTTGAGGGAGAGAGTTCTTTCTGTATACATTTGCTAAAAGTGGTAGGAAATTTAGCATCCCTGGCCAGCACTCACTAAATACCTAACCACGTGATTAGACGGTACAAACACATGATCCAAAACATTTCAAAACTCCCAGTAGAGGAGTGGGCAGTGCTTCTCCCAGGTGAAAACCACCAGTTTAATGTCTTAAAATGGCAGATGTCACAGTGAGGTGCTGAGGAGGTTGCTGTTTGGCCTGTTTGGACATGGATAATAATGGCATGGTATGCTTCAGTCCAGGCAACTCAGACTTCTTACTGAGACTATCTCTGTCCTATGTGTTTCTATCATTGCCACATGTTTCCAAGCTATAAATGCATATATTATGCACACCCTGTCCACAAGTGAGATGTAATTGAAGTCATATTGGTCAGTCATCAACAAAAAATACTTCATACTACTTTCGAAAAGAGAAATATATTTATTATAGAACATTAGAAAACACACACATACCTTGAACCACACAATTCAGATGTGACCACTGTTTGTATTTTGATGGATATCATGATTATTAATATGTGTAGCTACATGAAAGGATTTCATATATCTAGTAGATTATATACAGTACTTTGTATTACTCTCTATGTACTATGGTATATAATATTTTTTGTAATACACTTTTGATAATTCTTAAGTCTGAGAAAGCAATATAAAACATTAATTAAATAATGTGTTAAATATAGCCAAAGGGTAAAACTATGCAGGGGAATGTCAGCTGGAGGTACTGAGGAAGGAGGCTTAATCTAGAGCTTGAAGAATGAGTAGACAAAATTGACAAGGTTCTATCAGTAACTCCATGATCAGAATCAGCCTAATACAACTGGAAGACAGTCTAGATTGTAAATGTGTTATTTTTCTCTAATTTTGGTAAACATGTTATTTTTTTTTAAATTAGGTTTTACTGTACAAAACTTTGAGTTTGAAAATGGGTAATGCTTTTAAGAGCTACAGGGAAACTGGAAGCAGGCATTCATTTAAAAAAAAAAAAAACGCTCTCTTAAAGATGTCATTAAAATTTGCATTGTGTTCTAAATAAACCAACAGCTGGATTTGGTGACAGCTGTGATTTATTGGTCCTGCATGGAATGGTGGGTGGGGATTTCAGAAGTTGGTGAGTGATAAAACAATGAAAGCCACCGTCTAAAGATCACCCATACTTCATAAGATCAAATCCAGAAATTATATTTCTTACCCAAAGTGAAAGAAATGAGAAAAAACCTCTTGATTATTCTCAATTTACTGTTATCACGATAAAGGTTAGACAGTCATCACCAACTGCCTTAGCAATATTATATTCTAAACAATATGAACAGATTTACTGCTCTTACTCATGGTATCAATAACCATAATCACTAATATATGAATGAAACAATTAAAAACAGTGTAAGTCACATAAGGTAAAGGCAGAAACTTAATTTTATTCTCTCCTCTTCCCTACCACTCAAAAGTAATGAATATTTGGTAACGTTGAATGACTGATTTGAATGAGTGAAAGTATCCACAGTAACAACTATACTTTCTTATGAAAAATGGGAAAAGAAAGAAATGGCATGAGCAAAAAGAAGGAATTATGTCCAGAGCAAGTCTGATTTTTGCCTATAAAAACTGGCCTGTAAAAATGCCATTTTTATAATATTACAACCCAGTGGAGTATAATCTACCCAACAGCAAATCCAGAAAATCTTTATGTAAACACAATGACCTTGAGGTTGTTGCCTGCATCTGTCTAGCTAATTAACTATAACTAAATGTAGCTAACACTGATGTAAGGCAAGATATTAAAACCAACTAAAGGATTATTTTGTTATAATTTAAGAGGGTGAAATTGTTATCAAAATTATTGCAATTGTAAAAAGAAAAATAGAATATGGTGAATGATGAAACTACATTATTTCAAACAGTAACTAGTATAGGTAAATTACATAACAAGCACTATGTAAACAAACATTTGTCATTGCTGAATGAATCAATGGTTAGTTCCTATTATATTATAATAAAGATTATACAACAGGAAAAAGGCTACTGAAGGTGGTTTCTAAAAGAAGTAAGCATATTAAAATAGTATTTTAAGTTTTTATAAACCTTTCATTAAAAAGTAACCATCCCAAAATATACTAGGATAGAATCATAATGATTCATAGACCAACACGTTCTGGCCAAATAAAAATAACATATCTTGGTTAATTGATAATTCAAATGCCTCATTTGAGAAAGTTAACGTTGCAAGTAATGTTATTGTACATGGTAGGAACCATGGCAAGAACCACTATTAGGCACTACAATTGTTTTTAAATTTCACTGGTCAGAAGAAGCAATTAGGTACCTACTAAATGTCAGATTTTTTGGCCTCAACATTGAGTGATGGTGATTCAGCAAGTCCAGGTGAGTTCCCTGAATTTGCATTTTTAACATGCATTTCAGGTGATTTCTAAGCCAATCATCTGCAATCTGTATTTTGTAAAACAGTTCTTGGGATTCCTGCTATTGTGCCCAGACCCATAAGATTCAATCCATTAGTAATTAATGGTCCTCAAGTTTTGTAATTTGGGGTGGTATTTTTGTAGCTTCTGGGCATTCTTTCAGGGCCTGCCTTCCAACTGGATCAAATTTTTCTAAAGTCTGCTTTGTCTCTGAAATAATTACCTTTGCTCACTCAAGACATAATGTTCACAATTAAGACTGGTCTAAAAATTCCATTCTTGTGTCATCTTTATTAGGTTTTAAAAACCATGTTATACAAGCCATTTTTCCCTTCCATACCTTGAACCACATTAAGTAGCATTAGAATCAACTACAATAAAAACTGGGTAAATGCTGTAGCCTGAATGTGTATATCCTTGCAAAATTATTATGTTGAATTACTAATTCCCAATGTAATGGTATTAGGAGGTGGGGCATTTGGTTAAGTAATTAGGTTATGAGAGCAAAGCCCTTATGAATAGAATTAGTGCCCTTGGAGACTCCAAAGAGTGAGCTTCTCCTCCCTTAACTATCTGTAAAGACACAGAGAAAAGACTGTTGTCTAGGAGCCGGGAAGTGGGCCCTCACCAGACACCAAATCTGTCTTTGCCCTGATCGTGGGCTTCCCAGCCCCCAGAACTATGGGAAATAACTCTGTGCTGTTTATAAGCGACTCAGTCTATGGTATTCTGTTATAGCAGTCAAACAAATAAAACAGAAGGAAATATTCCCACAAGAAACCATGTAAATCTGGTGCTTTTTCTAAGGGGAGAGAGTTAGATCTTTGAGCAAGTCCTCTATTTCTTTGTATTGGAACTCTGATATTTTATCACTCCTAGAGTAAATTTTAATTTTTCGAAAATTATACATTTCTTCCATGTTTTCAAGGGTTTTTGTTGGTGTAGAGTTGAACAAACTACTTTTATATGCTTTAAATGTCTTTCATATTGATGGCTATTTCTCCCTCTTTCTTATTTTGTGTATGACTTTGATTCCTCACTCCCTATCAACCTTCAATTAGCTTATAGGTGAGCCATGGAGAAAATGGCAACAAATACTTTAAAGAAGATAATTTTTAAAATGAGAATAACAATTTAAAGTTAATTTGTTGAGAAGATGGGAAAAGTACACACTAGCATACATATTATATAAATACAAATAATATCTGTCATTTTCTCTTCCAGTTAATTGTATTAGTGTCATTGACAAATGAGACCAGTAGCGTTCTAGTGCATTAAAGTATAGGTAAAAATAATACACTCTATCTTAGTATATGTTGGGGCAAAAGTAACTGCAGTTTTACCATTACTTTTAAATGGCAAAACTGAAATTACTTTTGCATCAAGCTAATAATACTATATGTTGACTATCAAAAGCTTAATTTTTGACATTGATGTGTCAATGTTGATTACATTTTGAGTACCTATCAGTTTGTGTGTGTGTGTGTGTGTGTGTGTATCTCCATGAATTTAATTAGGTTAAATGTTTTCAAAGGGTAAAATGCTCACAGATTGACACATTTTTAAGTAGCTGATTAAGAACTGAGACCAGAAAATATTGCAGAATGAGACAGAAAGAAAGAAAATCAATTGTGTTCAATGGATGTGAGTGTCCGATGGTCATTTTTCCTTGTTGAATCCTCTCTAAATTTTTTATTTGATTGTTATTAGTCATAATTATGTTGGCTAAACTGCAAAGTGGGATATATAATTGTAATGTTAAGTGTCTTAATTATATTGGTTAATATTAGTCACATTTTACCTCCTTCTTTATTTTTGAGACAGGGTCTTGTCCTGTCACTCAGGCTGGAGTGCTGTCGTACCATCACGGCTCACTGCAGCCTCAACCCCCTGGGCTCAAGTGATCCTCCCTCCTCAGCCTCCCACTGAGGCAGGGAGGGACTATAGGCATGCGCAATGCCAATGCCTGGCTAATTTTTAACTTTTTTTTTGAAGAGACAAGTTATTCATTTCATTCTAATAGGTATGGTTCTGATAACTTCATGGGCATATAAATTTGTAGAAGGAAGATACTTAAGATTTGGTCTTCTCTGTGTATAAGAGTAAAATTTTCCTTTCTACAAAGCTCATTTGTAGCACCACAGAGGTTGTTTCCTGCCTGTAGATCAGTGATAGATGGAAGGCAGAATTCTAGTAACTTTTTCAGCACATCTTGACACCCGTAGTCTTTTCTTTCCCTCGGGGGTAGGGGTGGGGTGGTGGTGACTCTAGTTATGTCTGGAATTGTGATGAAAATGCTCTCTGTCACTGTCGTCACAAGGTGCCCTGCTAGTGCACAATACCTAATGGATAATGATCGGACATATTCACACCTTGAAAAGGAGGTGGTGAATTTTTTGAATTTTCTTATAGAGTTCAGCACAACAAAGAGTCCCCATGGAGATACACAGGTTCAAGATTTGTTCCCGCAATAGCAGGTGGTGACAGAGGGCTCTGTTTCAATATGTTTTGTACAGGAAATCAGAGCTTCGGTGTGCTGAAGCTGGTATGTTTTCATCAGGTGTACACTAGTGGTTTACAGACTTGTAGAATCTGTCATTCTGAAAGTATTCTGAGAGCCAGACAATGACTCTTATTCCAGATGACACTGGCATCCCCTGGCATTGATAATTAAATGCATGAAGTGAGAACTTCTCTAAAAACAATAAAACAAACAAATACAACTTTGAGGGCACACAAGAAGGTGGGGTTTTCAGGTTGAGAATGGAATGAAAGCTTTCAATCTAATTTATAGTCACTCTCATATTACTGCACAAATTATAGACAGTAAAATCCACTGCAAGTGCAGGTAAAATCAGCATTTGCAGTGGATTTAATCCCATTCAAATTCTTTAATAATTGTGGATTTAAAAACAAAAAACCCCTACCAGACAACTGAAGTTGGGTTTCAGCCTGGCATCTACGGGCTGTTGTTCTCCTGCAAGAAAGGAATTGTAAGTCGATTAGTACTCTAGTGAGAGTCTGTATTGAAAACCTTGTTACAAGGGACCCTGGTCCAGCGTGGTGGCTCACGCCTGTAATCCCAGCACTTTGGGAGGCCAAGACTAAAGGCTCACGAAGTCAGGAGTTCGAAACACAACAACAACAACAACAAACCCAAATGAACCCGATCCTGATTGTGTAGTTTTGACTTCTGACAGGAAGACTGTGAGGTGTACTATAATATATGGTGGACCTTGTCCAATATCATGTATGAAAAATGCAGGTAACCCCACTGGTGTGGAGGTTTGCGTTTTCCCACTTGGGCAGATCATCTGCCTGGAGTAAGACGAGGGCGGTTGGGACTAGTCCACCTGCCTCGTTTCTCCCAGTCATCTGGCTTAGGTCAGAGTTCCATGGCAATTAAATCCTTCCTCTGCTGACTCAGTGAGTCACTGCTTGGCTGAACAGACATAGCCACCTCTTGAGGTCACGCTGGCTCTAAAGGTCTGGTCCCCATGCACTGAGGAAAAGGACAGGGTCAGTAAGGGAGGCTCACTGTGGGTCATGCCGACCTGGGATCCTAGGAGATGGACACTGGACTCCTTAAAATAATAATTTCCTTTCTAATCCTTTCCTCATGCATTGTTTTCTTCTTCTCTAATTTGCCCCAGCTCCTTTCATGATTCTGGAAATAGGTGTTTTCCTGAACGCCTTGTTAGGGTAAGCCTAACTATCACAGGTCATGTCTCTGTGGTGATGGTATATCACTCTTTGAAACTGTTTTCAGGTACTTTGCCAGCAGGATTTCAGCCCCTAAATAGGATATTTCAGGGAGCCTTATGAAAAGGCTGCTTTCTACCATGTTGTGAGGCTGTGGGTTTATAGCACTCCTAAATATTTAGATAGACCATGAAAATGTAGTCAATTAAGAAGTGTGATGTGTTTTAATGACCAGGTGGATTCAATTATTCAGCTTCGATTTCCTTTCTCTAGGATGTAAGTAGGTTTTAAAAAATTTCACCTGGTAAATTAACTCCTTAATTTAAAGGACCCGTCCTCTGAAGACAGTGTCTGCAGTGAAGGGGAGTCCTCTGTCCCAGGCCCTGGTGTCTACCTCTAATTTATTCCTGATGAATGACAGCAAGTTCATTGCCTCAGGTAGTTTTCCCTTCTTTCATTTCTCAAAGCTGCCTTCTGTTTTCTTGGCGTTTGTTTTAAAGTTCGGTTTGGGCATGCACTGGAGGGCTTTAAGGGTTTCACCTTAAGGTTCTTGGACTGAAGTCTTTGATTTGAGTTCCTGCTGAAGATCACCTGGGACTTAGCCGTCCTGCTGTGAGCAGGGTCACTTAGTGGAGGCTGGGCCCATCCTGGCCCCTGGCAGTACAGCTTAGCCAAGTGTGTGTGCTCAGAGACACACCGAGAAGCTCCATGGTGCCTTGTAACTCCAGGGTTCACTTTTTGGCTTTAGAAAAGTGTTCTGAAGCTCATTCCTGTAATCCCAGCACTTTGGGAAGCTGAGACGGGTGGATCACCTGAGGTCAGGAGTTGGAGACCAGCCTGGCCACATGGTGAAACACCGTCTACACTAAAAATACAAAACAATTATCCGGGCATGGTTGTATGTGCCTGTAATATCAGCTACTTGGGAGGCTGAGGCAAGAGAACTGCAAGTGGTTGCAGCGAGCCGATACTGCGCCACTGCACTCCAGCTGGGAGTGAGACTCTGCCTCAAAAAAAAAAAAAAAAAAAGAGAAAGGAAAAAAGAAAAGTGCTCTGAGATGATCCCACACTATTTTACCCATTTTAAAAATAATGGCCGGGCATGGTAGCTAATGCCTGCAATCCTACCACTTTGGGAGGCCAATCACCTGAAGTCGGGAGTTTGAGACCAGCCTGACCAACATGGAAAAACCCTGTCTCTACTAAAAATACAAAATTGGCTGGGCATGGTAGCACATGCCTGTAATCCCAGCTACTCGGGATGCTGAGGCAGGAGAATCGCTTGAACCCGGGAGGCAGAGGTTGCAGTGACCCGAGATTGCACCATTGCTCTCCAGCCTGGGCAACAAGAGCAAACCTCCATCTCAAAAAGAAAAAAAGACCAGAGAGAAACCACAGACATTAGTCTGTAACTGATGTAGAACGAGTCTGTAAACAAATGGAGAATGAGCTCATGTGTACTCATCTTCCTCCTTACTAGTTTTCAGGTCTTAGTCTATGGGGATTTGGAATGGGGCCTTTGGGTTGTCCATGCTAGATAGTTAAGGCTATTCTGAGCAAGAGTGCCAAGATTTCAAACAATTCTTTTGTTTTTGACCTAATGATAAATGTGAGAGAAAAAGTAAGTTTGTTTGCTTTTTCAATTCTAAAAGCATCACCTATGGATCTATAGGCTTCTGTCTTTTGGGATATAAAAAATGGGCGTAGAAGCTGAGGAGACTGATAATGGTTTGGCTTTGTGTTCCCACTCAAATCTCATCTCGAATTGTAATTCCCAGTTGTTGAGGGAGGGACCTGGTGAGAGGTGGCTGGATCTCGGGGATAGTTTCCCCATGCTGTTCCTGTGACAGTGAGTGGCTTCTGATGGTTTTATAAGGGGCTCTTCCCCCTTTGCGCTCTTTCTCTCCTGCTGCCTTGTGAAGAAGTTACTTGCTTCTCCTTCCCCTTTTGTCATAGTTTTGTTTTCTGAGGCCTTCCCAGCCATGCAGAACTGAGTCAATTAAACTTTTCTTGATAAATTACCCACTCTCAGGTATGTCTTTATAATAGTGTGAAAATAGACTAATACAGGGACACAAATCTGAGCTGCCAGAGCTATGAAACAGAGGACTAGAGGGACTGACCTTGCAGATATGGTCACCCTGTTGACCAGTGCATGTGCCAAACACTTGTCCTTGTCTGTCTGGGTACCAAAGAACCAGGGAAACAAAAACTTGCATTCAGCAACATGGTGTCTGCAAAACTGTCGAGAAGACGGTTGGACCCTTTCTTCCATTTGATAGGACCCTCAGGTGGTCAGAAACCCTTGCTCCTCGGTTAGAGAACGGATGTTTTTAGGCAAGGAAACCTGAATTTGCCCCTGTTGCGGCTGTTTTTGGTGTGGTATAGAGCAGACTTCCTACGGTGAGCTTTCCTAGGAATGAGGCTTAGAATACGGTTAGAAATGAAAGGGACGGGAGGAAGGAGGAGAGGAGCTCCTTAACCTAGGAATTCAGATGTGCCTCTGCCGGATGCCTCATGTCCTGCAGTGGGAAAATAGTAGCAAAACATTGAAAGGATTTGGTGAACGCTGGACCACTCTCAAAACAAAAACATCTCAGGCAAATGGAGACCAAGAAATACGGAAAAATGCCTCATAATTTCCCGTTTTCTGTGAGAGCACCGTCCTAGCAGCTGGCTCCTGCCGCTGAAAGACAGGTCCATTTAGGGTGAATTCTCATTTCAGGTAAGATTAGACCAGAAAAGCGTTTTTTAGGTAATTAAAATGTATACTTAATCTGAATTATTCTCTTTCTTTTCCACATTGACTGAATTAGTTTCAGTCTAGAGAACAAGCAAAGTTTGATCACAGTTTCTGTTTTTGTTATCTGGCCTACCATGTTAATTGATCATGTCAGTATTTTAAGGAATATTAACCATTTCCACGGCTTAGTTGAGGAATCACAGACTTAGAATGTAGGTAAGCCAGAAGACGATGCCTCCGAAGAGTCACTGTGTCCCTTGGGATGAACACTGCCCTTTATATCTTTGCGTTTCTTTGAGATTTTGACATTTATTGCCCACATGATTATAATCTCTTTTGGGGGGCACTGAAAAATTGGGAGACCTGGCTGCTTCCACACTTACGCAGCAAGATTATTTCTTAGTGTGCGTTTCTTGAAATGTGCATCACAGGCAGTTATGTGCACATGTTTCAACTGGGAGTTTTGTAGCTGTGGTTCCTGTCAGTGGGATGGCATTCCTTGTTGGGTCGGTCCAGTAGCCTATTGATTAGTTCTTCCATCTACCCTCCAAGGACACTGGTTTTCTTTTGCAGGATGTATCTTGAGTCCGTGTTAAACTTCCAGTGTGAAATGTACTGTAGGCTTCTCTTTTGCATTGCTGAAGGGAAATTTTCAACTTACCCAGCGTTCTTGTATATAACAAATTGTATTTTGTGTTCCCAAATGCCTTGTACCACCAGCATTGTTTATTTTGGTCTGGAAGTCCTGGGAACCCCATGATCTTCCTGCTTCTCCTAGAAGCTGTGCTGTATATTTCTAGAATGCCCAATGTATTGAATGATGATTGACATTTTCCATAGAGTATATAATTTAAGAGGTTGCTGTGATCTTCTTTTTCCTGATATGTTATTATACTCAGGAAAAATAAAAAACACCTGTATAAGTGTTTGTACCTCACCTCTTATCACTGTCACATCACTAAACTGTGCCTTACTCTGCTAAGTTAAAAATAATTATGATTCAAATAAGAAGACATTTGGCCAAGTCTGACTTGCAAGCAGACACTGGAAATCATATGCCACTTTTAAGCGAAAATGCCCTACTTTTTATAATGTTTTCATTTTAAAATGTGGAAAAGGGTGACATTTGGCTGTGAGAGATAACATGTTTGACACATTTTGCATTTCTGCCTTTGTGATTTTTAGTTTTGGTTATGAACTTGATTTAAAGTGTCTTAGAGTATGAATACAGGATTTATAAAGTGAATGTTATTTCTTTCACTGTATACATTTAAGACTTTGCTGCTTGGTATACTAACTCATAAAATAATTTCCACAATCTAAGTTACCAAATTTACCTTTTTGTCCTATTCTTTGAAATATACTGTATTAAATATGATGAGGGTGCACTAAACTTTTACTGTACTGCAGAATAGATGGCCACACCCATATCCCTTTCTACATGCTCTTCCCTTCAAAAACCAGTCACAAAATACTTCAAATGGTATGAGCTCTGCAAACATGAAGATTACATAACATGAAGATGTGCTACTGGGCTTCTTGACTATCCTTGAGAACTCTTTCGTATCCTGACTCAAAGGCGGTGTCTCCTTGAAAAGGTGACCAATTGTCCTGGTTTGCCTGGGACTGTCCCAGTGTTACCACTCTTTTAGGAAACTCTTCAATCCCAGTTAAACAGAACAATTTGTCCCCTTACCCTGCATCCATGTTACAGTCCATGCACCTCCTTAAGGCCCTGGTCATGCAGCCAGTGGTATACATCTTAGTCACTCTGAAACATTCCACTTCTCTGTCCTTGGGATTCTTCTGCGTATTGAACTGAGAGAAACCCACTGATAGAGGAGTTGTTTGCCCCATAATTACATTAAATGAAGCCCTTTAGAGCAGTTTAAATGTGACTGCATATTAAAATCACCTGAAGCTTGCTTGTTAAATGATTTCTTGGACTCCATAATATACTCCAGTGCCTTTCCAGTAAGTCAATTAAAGAAAAACATCTACCTGAAATTGTCTCCTATATTTTTTATACAATCACAAGAATCATAAGTTTTATACAAACACAATCAATTTGGAACAAGGAAACTTCAGAAATGGCAGAAACCAATGCAATTCCAGAAGCCTCAATACCAGGGGTTTGTGTATCTTCCTTCTAGAGCAGTGGATCTGGCTTTGGCTACACCTTAGAATCACTGGATAAGATAAATATTAAAATATGGTACCCAGACTCCATCTCAAACCAATAAAGCCAGAGTCTCTGAGACCAAGGCCCACTGAGCAGAAAGTTTGCAGGATTTGCAGGATCTCAGGTGATTTTAATATGTCATAAAATAAAAAATGGTAATGATTGTATCAAAATGTTTTCAGCATTACTAGTAGTCAAAGTAAAGCCAACTAAGCCAACAATGAGGTACTGTTTTACGTTTTGTTTTGTTTCTTAAATAGGCAAAAAATTTCGAAAATATCCAGGTTTGGCAAGAATTTTGTCCAAAAAGTAAAACTGTTAGATCAACAAGTGGAAATGGAACACTATTTCTAGAGGACAATGGAAACATGCATAAAAATGTGTTATATAGAAATTATAAATAAATTGCTATGACACATTTTCACCTTGTGTGCACGCGCACACACACACACACACACACACACAAAATTGATGAAAATTTTGCAGTTAACTCTTGAACAACATGGGGGCTAGGGGCACTAATCCCCTGTGCAGTCAGAAATCTATGTGTAACTTTTGACACCGCCAAAACTCTACTACTAATAGCCCACTCTTGACTGGATGCCCTACCAATAACATCAACAGTTGATGAACACATATTTGGTATGTTATATGTATCATTTACTGTATTCTTATAATAAAGTAGGCTAGAGACAACAAAAAAAGAGATAGTTATTAATTAAGTAGAAGTGGATCATCATAAAGGCCTTTACCCTTGTCATCTTCATGTTGAGTAGGCTGAGGAGGAGGAGACAGAGGAGGGCTTGGTCTTGCTGTCTCAATAGTGGCAGAGGCGGAAGAAAATCCACATGTAAGTGGACCTGTGCACTTCAAACCAGTGGTGCTCAATGGTCCCTGCACTAGCTAATTGATTGGTGCTGCAGCTTATAGATGACTTTTATTTACCTTGTAATTCCAACATTTCTTTAATACATTGATTATTTTAAACACCAGTAAAATCATATCTAAAGTCAACCAACACATTTAAAAAGTTATCTCTTTATCTGATACTGTTCTGAAGTGTTCATAGTTATATTACTCATTTCCCAGTGGTGTAATGTTTGAGAAATGGGTCATGTTTATGTAGGTGCTATCCTATGGCGGAGGCTTGATGGTCTTTGCTAGACTCTAAATCCATTAATAGTGGTTGAAATATGTTCATGAATTGGGAAGGAGGAAGTGTGTAAGGAAAGAAACCCAACAAAATAATAAATTGTGTACTTTAAAATTCTTTGCGTAAGTACAGACAAGTGCTTTGTTATAAACATTGTAGATGATCATACATTAATATTTAGTTACTTGCTTATTAGAATTAGTGTTGTTAATATCATACCAGATAATTAGGATGCAGACTCTAAATATATTAACCCACAGAAAATCTCTTTTGGGGTTAAAAGTGAATAGTTACATTTTGGAATAGAAGGCATTATTTAAGAGGTGGAAATATATTGATCACTCTTCCACTGTGTGCATTGCCTATATTTTAGGTTACATATATTTATGTACATATGATTAACAGAAGACATAAAACCAGGTTTTGTGATGAATTGTTTAATAGGAAGTTGTTATAAATGTATTAATTTTAATATATAATTAAATGCTAGATTTGGGGCTAGGTGCGTTTCATACCATATCACTTAATTCGCTAATGAATCATTCAAGGAATGTAGCATCATTCTCATTACAGATGATGAAATTAAGAAATGTACAGTTAGGGTAATTTTCCCAATTTACCTGCAGTTACTAAATGCAAAAGAATCTAAGGCTCAAATCCAGACCAAAATTTTTCCAAATTTCATATTTCCCATTAATTTACAATGCTATTGTAATTACTGTGTACCTAAATTCAAGTTTGCTTATACGTGAAGAAACTTGTATCATCACCTTTAGGTTATATTTTAAAAATATAACATTGGAATGTGAAATCTTCTAAGTCCTACAATTGTTTCATACATTTACTTAGTTCAAAAGCTTCTTTCATGTAGAAAACACATTTTAGGTGTCCATGGGTGGACAATCACAGCACTATTGATGGATTTTCTGTATCTGTCAATACATTCTAGCGTAAGTCGATTTTGTGGTTATTGCTTTTGAGTTGTTTCATCGTACTTTTGGGATGTATACTATAGCAAGTTTATTCCAATTATTAATAAGAAAATTGGTGGGACATCTGAAGAATCTCCATTAGGTGTGGAACATGCTGGTTCAGCCTATTTTAAAATATCAAATATAATACTAAAATAAAATACAGGTGAAAATAAACTATGAAATAATAAATTACCCACATATTGTTTGTTTTAAATATTAATGACTATTAGTAGTATTACTAATAGTAATTACCATTTATATTAATTATAACTAATGTGTTATCTTGTTATGCTGTTTTGTTTTAATAGAACCTGCATTTCCAAACAATTCCCTGGACAATTTCAATCCAGCCAGTCTATATTATGTTTATTTTAAATCCCTAAAGTGTTACATGAGTAAAGAAGCTTGGAAAGTGCTGGATTACATGAAATTAGATCAATTATTTGGTGTAGAACTTCAGAAAATGTTTAAATGGCTGACATACTTTGTAAATCTCCAAAAGGAACTACAGTATGCATCATTTCTCAAATGCATTTGACCACGAAATCCTCTTTAAAGGGAACATACCATGGAGACTGCGTCCTGTGAAACTCTCTTTGAGAAACAGTTAATGATACCTGGACCTATATGATTAGACAAAAATAATGAAAATGACTCTTTTTTTTTGGTATTAAGAATGCACCCTCAGATGCTACTACTGTCCCCAAATGGGGACATACTTCTTAGCAATAACTATGATACGTAACAAACACAGTATGTTTGTCCCTATTGGTTCGCCATCTCCCATAAATTTGAACATAGACAATGAGAGTGATAAATGTATTAGCATGTGTAAAATAGCCATAGATAAACAAAATGAAATAACACATCACCTAATGTGGTCCTTCGGTCTATTATTGGATTAACAAGTATCTCACTAAAGGTCATACCTAATAATATCTTTATTTAATAGCAACAGGTATGTTCTTATCAAAATTCAGCATCAAAAGTGGCAAGCATAATGGGTTTTCAGGACAGTGAAAATGCTCTGTATAATACCATAGTGGTGGGTATGTGTCATACATTTGTGAAAATTTATGGAATCTATGACACCAAGTGTGAACCCCAATGTAAGCTATGGACCCCAGGTGATAATGATTTGTCAGCAGAGGTTCAGCAATGGTAACAAATGTACCTCTTTGGTGGGGATGTGGATAGCAGAAGAGCTGTATACATTGTGGGGGTAGTAGGTATGTGGGAAATCTCTGTATCTTTCTCTAAAAATGCTAAAAAATAAAGTCAACTTTTTTTTTTTAAAAGCAAAATGTACACATTTCAAAAATATAAATATCTTATTTCTTTCTTTTCTAATAGAGGCATAAGGTGAATGAAGACGAAGGAACAGTGGAGGTGGGGATTTTAATGGATTTACAGAAGCTTTATGTTCTAGCACATTTCACATAAAATCAATCAGTGAAAAGTTTTGCACATGGTACTATCGGTACTAGGTGTCTAGGTGTCTAAATGGCCCAAAGTTCAGGTGTATTTCCTTTTTCATATAGTTATCACCTACTGGTAGAAAAATCAGTTTTTGCTTCGGAGAGGAACAAACATGCAAATAAACATACCCTAGAATATTATTATTGACACCCAAATTTGACATTACTTGAAATTAGATCTATTTTAATGAATTCACAGCTTTTATTTAAGAATATAAGTTTTTTTTTTTTTTTTTTTTGCTATGACTCTTGAGTTAGTGATAGAAATGGTAATTTGGAGGCTATGATAATGAGTTTTTAATAAAACATCATTTAAGGAAGACTGGAAAAAGCACATGTAATCTGAAAAAGGATTTTACATTCTTCCCAATTTAGTCATTTCACATTCTGTGTCTCACATGTAAATGTCCCAGCATTTATATGGGATCCTGGGGATGTGTGGCCATCTATTTTTAATTTCAAGATATAAGGCATTTGGTTTCCTGAGGATGTATTATTTTCTAGTATAAAACTCAGGAAAATTACTAAATGATGAAGCAAAATACAAAACAAGAAGGAAACAAGAAAAAAAACCAGATTATCCCAAACCTTCCTAACTCAGCTGCACAAGTCTGTCAACTTAAGCCTTTTTAACACCTGTGATATTGATGGAGAGAGGTCAGTGGAGAGGCCAACGTAGTGGAGTGCAATGGACAAAGAGGAAAGCAGTACTCAAATCAGTTATCCCCCCTGCCCCTCATCCCAAGCAAGGCGCCCGTGTGATGTGAGGATCCTTTTTTGGGATAACTTTCCCTAGTGATGGTGTGGTGATAACAACACATCTATGCTTTGGGCTTACTGCCACTGGTGCCTCACCTCGGAAGCCTGGCTGAAACCTCACTCCACTTTTACTGAAGTATCATGCAAAAAGCAATAGGCACATTTCAGTAACTCTCTTCTGAGACTCATTATTTTGTGTACATTTGCCTACACTAGCAGGCTTTTCACTGGTTTATTTCTTCCTAGAATATCATTACTCATTCACTTGAATTATGACATCAGTATCTGATGCTTAAATAACATCAGCTCAAGCATTTCTATAATATTCTTAGTAAAACAAAGTTCAGCATAATTTTAAGGAAGAATTTTTTTTATCAGTTAGCAACAGTTTGCAAAAGAAAGATTTTTTTTTAAACAGTACTTTCAGTGATTAGCCATCTTACATTGTTATCTCATTATCATTGAAGACAAGAAAACCACAATAAACATTTTAGGGACATGATTTTAGGGACACACTCTATGCAATAAGGAAAACTAATTAGTAGTAAGTTTAGGAATATTAATTGATAATCACAATTTGTGGGAAATTGTTAAATTTCCTCAGTATTAACTGGCTGCTTAATTTGGAATCTTGAAACAAGGACACCTTTAAATGCCAGTACTTTGTTGGGCTACAGAAGGGATCAGATGTGCTTTCTTTCTGACTCAGTGGTTCTCAGGGAAAGTCCTGTTGGCATTTGGGTGCAAACAGGACTTGCGACCAAGTGAAATGTTTTTGGAAGAAATGTCTAGTTATTGGAGGATGTTTAATTCACTGCTTGCAATTATCTCTCTCCAGGCATTCTCACAACCAGAAACCCACTCCTTTTCATACATTTCCTGATGACCCCTAGGAGACACATTGCCACTATGGATGAGAAACTCTGCTCTCAGAGGGTTATGTTGACCTAATAAGATAATCTACTCTGAAAAAGTGTTGTACAAACTGCCAAGTATTTGATGAATCAGAACACATCATTGTCAGTCCTTTTGAATGAGAATTAACTATAATTTGTTTCTGGGTGCTGGTAATTTTTTTTATCTTGTTGTCCTAATGAAAACCAAAGCAATTTCCCTCTACACGCATTCCCTTTATCACCCCACTGAAAGTCATGTCAATCTAAGGAAGGTTGCTGGGAGTTTTTTAGATGTCTTCAATATAAAAATTTCCAGAACATCTGCTAGAGAACTCAATTTCACTTCAATATATATAAGAAGGAAATTGACTTATTCTTTAATGAATGTATTTAGTATGAAAAATCACAAATATTATAAATAAGTTTAACTTACTTGCTTATTTAAGATTGAAATTTTAATAGGCAGATTAAATCTAGTAAAAGGTTAAGATTGCATATTATCTTTAAAAAAACAAAGACAAAAAAGTTAAGTGCTGTAGAAAACATGAGTGTTAAGCCTAGTGCTGATTAGAAATGAGTACCTGGGGTGACCTGGACTTAATCCTTAACAGGCCTCAGTTTTTTTCATGTATAAAGTGAGGGCTTTCCGTGTTATCAATTAGGTTTAAAATACATCTTTCGGTAACATCCAATTAATCTCTATAAAAACAAGTAAAGAGCAGAAGCAGCATATAAATAGGAAATAAGTATCCCCAAAATCATATGTTTCCATAGTCAAAGGAGATATGATTCAGGAGAAATGGACAACTGGTTCTCATTTTTAATCATACAACAACTAAATTAAGGAAAAGCTAGTTTACATAATGTTAACTTCTTGTGAAAATCTGAGCAAGGTAGCAATGTTATTTTTATTTTGGAGTCTTGGGAAATAACTTGGGAAAGTTACATATGATCACGTGGATTACTGGAGCTCTACTCAGTTCTTTTTTGTGGGTTGAATTATTATGATACACAGTACTGAAAATCACACGGAATCCAGACATGATTCAATACCACAGGCTGCCAAAATCATGATAGGAGTCCATTGAGTTTCTTGTCAGTTGTGTTTGAAGGGCAAGTTAATTCAAAATGGAAGACAAGTGAGATATTATGTGAACTCTTATCTTATTTGTTCCCCTAGGAAAATGGATTAGTAATTCTTATCCCAGGAAAGGCTGAGAGTATTCACCACCTGCCAACAGTATGTTTATGCTCATTCTCTCAGTTTTAATTCTTCCTGATGTGGTTAATGAGTTCCAGAGATAAAGGACTTTTTTACTGTTTGACCTAATGTATGTAAAGTTCTAAAAAAGCAATGCTGACATTAACCTGCTTACTATATTCATTCATTCTCTATACCTACAGAGATCCAACTTTATTCCAGCCTCTGTGTTAGGGGATTAAAAAAAAAAGGGAGCTGAACTTCTCACAAGGGCTGTATAGTATACAGGGAGAAACACACATTCAAACAAATAATTGCACTTAAGTTTAATTGTTATGAAAAGGAAAGGTAGAGTAGTAGAATGGAACACAGAATATCCATTAGAAATATCTAATATGTTTCCTGAAAGAAAATTTCATTTTGTAAGCAAATATTTTACAGAGAAAATATTAATAGTCCTCAGCAAACTGACACAAGAACAGAAAATGAAACGCCGCATATTCTCACTTATAGGCGGGTGATGAAAAATGAGAACACATGGACACAGAAAGGGGAGTACTAAACACTGGGGTCTATTGGGGGGAAAAGGGAAGGGCCAGTGGGAGGGGGAGATGGGGAGGGATAGCCTGGGGAGAAATGCCAAATGTGGGTGAAGGGGAGAAGGAAAGCAGAGCACACTGCCATGTGTGTACCTACGCAACTGTCTTGCATGCTCTGCTCATGTACCCCAAAACCTAAAATCCAATAAAAAATTAAAAAAAAAAAGAAAAAAAGAAAAAAAAATATTAATAGTTAAGTTTCTCAGGAAAATTGGAGGATACACTGAAGTTCAATCCCATGGACAAGGAGCAGGTGAATGGACAGAGCATTTTCTTACTGAAACACCAGGGGTTTAGTCTTCGTCAGGCTTGTCCAATCTACCACCCACAGGCCTCCAGTGGCCCAGGATGGCTTTGAATGCAACCCAACACAAATTCATAAACTTTCTTAAAACATGATGAGATTTATTTGCAATTTTTTCTTAGCTCATCAGTGATTGTTAGTGTATTTTATGTATGACTCAAGACAATTCCTCCATTGTAGCCAGGGAAGCCAATCACTGAGAAAACAAATATTGCCAGGCTTTATGTGAGTGATGTTGGCAGAGGAGATGAGAGCTAAGTCTCAAATCTGTCTCCCCAGTCAATGAAAATTGGGGATTTATGCAGCAGGGAAGGAATGTCGCTACATGTAGGGAAACAGGAATTAGGGAGAGGTAAGGAGGAGAAGTTGGTCAATAGGAAGCAGTTGATTGGTTAGGAAAGCAGGAATTAGGGAGGGATCTGGCGTCCCATTGTTCGCATGCGGTGATCTAGTGAGTTTCAGTTCTTCGATACTGTCTGGGAGGCCTGATGGTTAGTTTCCTGAGAGAAGAACTCAGGTAGGAAAATGTAAGAATGAGCCTTAAGAACAGGAAGGGTTAACTTTCATGTTTATTCAAAAAGACTGTAAACATTTCTATGGGGAAATTGAACCAGTTTTAATTTTAGGTATAGGAGCCACAGGATGAAGGCATGGAGGGTGGAGAGCCTGGTATAGTGAGTCACTGGAAATATTTAGGGGGCTTGTAGCTTTGTTACAACTGGGGAAGTCGAGATGAAGCAGGCCACAAAAGTCACTTCACGAATATTTTGCATTTCTTGCTAGAAAGTTGAGACTCCATCCTATTTGCTTCCCAGTATAGAGTTCATTTAGCCTTGGGGTTAAATGCAAACTCAGCACTGGATTCTCGAGGTTGCTGGATACTAGAACATTATCTTCTTTAAAGAGCAATTAAGCTCAATCTTAAGTAATTTATAATATATATTATTTGACATAAATATACAGTAAGAGCCAGAAATCAAATTTACCATGAAGTTTAGAGATTAAGCAAGAGACTGCAATAATGTTTCTCGAATAAAAGGAAAAGTCAAAACTCCATGTCCAGAGCTGGAGCCTTTGCCGTAACTGTCCTTGGCCACTAGGACTTGTCAGCACAGCAGTTTTCCAAGCTTTTGTGGACAGTCATGTGTTACTGCAATCTGGCTTTCAAAAACAAATGATGAAAAAGAAAAGGGATGGAGCTGTTAGTCACAATGAACTGGAGTTTAGCTTTTCTCTTGCAGCAATAAGAAGTATTTCCAACTAAATAATTACACTTTCTTATTGATATTGAAAGTCTCATCCGTTGTCATGCTTCCTGTGTATTATAATACTTATCAGGCTTAGAGAGGGAATAAAAGGATCCTTCGTCATGTGAGAAGTCCAGTAGAGTTTCACCTTAGTCTTTAGAACTTAAGAATTAAGTCAGTCCTGAAAGCGGCCACATGCTCCAGAACAGATTTTCCAGGCAGCGTAAGTTGATGACTGGTATCTAGGCAGTTTTGTCACACTGAAGAATGACATAGTGTATCATATTACAACACTATTACAAAATGGCCAGTAGTTAAATAAAACACTATCTTAACATGAAACCAATACAGAGATGTGACAGTAATCATAATTTTCCCTTGAGTTTCTCTTATTCATGGCGTACATGCACTTTATTTAATTTTTGAAGGAGTGATTGATAATTTTTTATGTAAAAATGATTACTTCACAGGAATTCAGTAACAAATGTCACATTCAGAACAAATTGAGGTTAGTATTACTTAGCTGAGTTGAAAATACTGAGAACATAGAGTGGAACATAAAATAATTTAACTCAGTATTATTTCAACAAACCAGCGAGGGAAAAGATTTCAGTTTTAAAAAATCAAGTGTTTAAAGTTCCAGTCACTTTAAGAAAAGTCAGAAAGGCTATTTTTCTAAAGAGTAAAAGTGTGGTTGGCTGGCACAATAAAGACGTTAACAAAATTCTGCTTTCTGTTTCTAGGTCAGACGTTTGAAATCTCTTTGACTCTGGCAAAGTTGCTTCATTTCTTATTTCTCCAGTTGTGAAAAGGATATGAAAATTTATCTTTTTAATTTACAGTCAAATGAGACAATGTCCATAGACTATGTCACTTTATACAAATGCAAGGTAGCATTATTATTCTGTAGTTAGTGACTATAAATAGTCTCTCGCAGATTATGGTAATTTTCTGTTCTTTTCATGGAATTTATGTGATGAGTTTTGTGCAGGCAAGCTTTTCATGCTTTAGATTCTTTAATATGTTGAAATTAAATTTTAATTCATATTTTTGAGATCTTCTTATTGTCTTTTCATGATTTTGTGGTTGCCATGCTTTTAGAATTCAGAAATTTAATATCATAAGATAAAAATAAAACTAACAAGTGTATTGCAACACCATTTCTCTCAAATTAAAAAATGTAGAAGAGAAAGAGCAGCAATATTATTACCATCCAAATACAATGGCTATTAGTAGCTTGTATATCCTGCCAGTCTTTCTTTCTATGTATTGTAATGTATAACAATATTTATATACATTATGCATATTAATATTATATTATGTATGTTACTAATGTAATTTTATATCATAAGGGTTTTTTTAGGTAGCACTACCTTCCCACTCCCCTCCCCATCATCTAAATCAGAGGTCAGCAAATTCTTTCCATAAAGGAGCATGGCTTGCAGGCCATAGCATTTCTATTACATCTACCCAACTCTGCTAATGTAGCAACCATAGACTATATGTAGACGAAGAAGTGTTGCCATGTTCTTATAAAGGTTTATTTACAAACACAGGCTGCATATTGAATCTGACTCATGGCTCCACAGTTTGCTAACCCCCGTCTAAATGATCATAAGTTATTAAATAATTTAATCATTAAATAACTGTATTTCTCTTCAGTGGTTTTATATTTCTTTCTGTGTCAATTAGGATTTGTCTTCATTCCTACTTAATGCTAGGTTTAATTATGCTTTCTATATAGTAACTCTCTAAGAACATGGCCGGAGTACAGTTACTTATAATCACCATGCTGTAAACTAAATTACCGAAGTTATTCATCTCAAAGTAGAAACTTTGCATCCTTTGGTGCTTTTTCCATTTCTTCCATTTCCCCCACTTCCCAATCCCTGGCAACCACAGTTCTCCTTTCTGCTCCTGTAAGTTTGACTTTTTTCAGTTACAGGATTTGTCTCTGTATGATTATTTTGCTTAACATAATGTTCGCTAGGTTTATCTATATTGTTCCAAATGGTAGGATTTCCTTTTTTAAGATTCAATAATATTTCATTGTATACATTTATCTTATTTTCTTTACCCATTCATTCTTTGATGGACACTTAGGTAGATTGCATTTCTTGACTATTTTGAATGGTGGTGCAGTCATCTCCTTGAGTGAGTGATTTTATTAGCCAAAGGAAATAATTCTCTTTTTAATTTTTTAATGAAGTGAAAAATTAAAAGTAGTTTTTAATTTTTTGAGGAATCTCCATATTGTTTTCCCAAAACGCCTGTACTAATTTACATTCCCACCAACAATGTATAAGGACAGTCTCTACATCCTCACCAATACTTGTTATCTTTTGACTTTTTGATAGTAGCTATCCTAATAAGTGTGAGAAGATGTCTTCCTGGGGTTTCAATTTGTACTTCTCCGATGATTAGTGATGTTAAGCACCTTTTCACATGCCTGTTGTCCATTTGTAGGTCTTCTTCGGAAAAGCACAGGAAACAAAAGCAAAAATTAAAAAGTAAAACTATATCAAACTAAAAAGTTTCTGCACAACAAAAGAAAAAAATCAATAAAATAAACAGGCACAGGAGAAAACAGGTAAAAATGATATACCTGATAAGGGGCTAATATCCAAAATATATGAAGAACTCATACAACTCAATAACCAAAAATGAAAACAAATGACCTGATGAACAAAGGACATGAATAGACATTTTTTTCAAAGTAAGTATACAAATGGCTCAGTTATTTACTTAACCTATTTTTCACAGGAGTCATAGTTTTCCTTTTGTTTTCAGAAATGTGCTGAATCCTCTGAGGCCTTGGATACCTTATTTTACCCTATCACTTAGATAATTTAACTTCGTATAATTCTAGGCTTGAAGATTGTATCCCTCAGCACTTTGAATATAAATACATTAATTTAATGTCTCCTTTTATGTCTCAAGTTGCTTTTAAAACTTGATTTCAATCTAATTTCGTCCTTTGTAGGTGATTTGGTCTCAATCTCTAGGTTTTAGAATTTTCTATTCACCCTTGTTTTTCTGTTTTGTTTCTTTTTTGAGATGGAATCTCAGTCTGTCGCCAGGCTGGAATGCAGTGGTATGATCTCGGCTCCCTCTGCCTTCTGGGTTCAAGCGATTCCCTGCCTCAGCCTCCCAAGTAGGGGAACTATAGGCGTGCGACATCATGCCTGGCTAATTTTTTGTATTTTAGTAGAGTTGGGGTTTCACCATGTTGGCCAGGATGGTCTCCATGTCCTGACCTTGGGATCCACCCGCCTCGGCCTCCCAAAGTGCTGGGATTACAGGCATGAACCACTGCTTCCGGTCTCACCCTTGCTTTTTTTTTTTTTAGCATTCTCTGAAGTAAACTTAGTTGTAGTTTCCTATTAATATATTTACTCATTTAGTGGCAGTCTATGAATACTTTTAATTGGAGAATAATATTTATCACAAATTGGGAAAAATTTTATTCCATAGTTTAGTAAATGTGTCCTTCTTTCCATTTTTTTTTAAATTTGGATATTCCTATTACATAAGTATACTTTTCCTCCTATATTCTTGTATATATTCATTTTGATTTTAGAAATCCTATCCTTCTATTCTTTGTGAGTGCCTTTTGAAGTTACTTTACTCCATCTTTTAGCTTTCTAACAGTTTTCTCTGCCTGTGATCATTCTGTTGTTGAAACCACTATTGAGCTCTTTATATCAACAATTTCATTTTTCATCTCCAGTATTTTCAATTACTTCTTCCAGCTGATGATCCATTTCTGTGTCTGGAATGCAATGTCTTCCCTTATCTACTTGAGCACATTTATTATACTTATTTTAAATTCTTCTTCTGTCTAGCATGGTAAATCTTTTTCATTATGGTTTTAAAAAATATTATATTTTTAAAATCGCAGTTGAGTATAAATGACCCAGCAGTTTTCTTCAAGAGATTATTTTTCCCAGGGGATAGTAAAGTGTTCTTGGGGAAAATACTGGCAAAATACTAGATTGTATCTCTCCTGAAAAATTTCAGAAGGGGAACATGCTTCAAGGAGGAGATATTTTTTGTATTGCAGTTCACTCTCATTTTCCTCTCCCGGCAATACAATATTGCTCTAGGAAATTTTATTAAATTTCCAACTCAGTCAGTGCCCTTTGCCAAGTACTGAGTCTGTGGGTTGTAATCCTCTAGTCTCCAAGGTATTTAGGTCAGTGGAGGACATGCTCAGGGGCTACAGTGGGCCTACATGTGTTTCTATCTACCTGTTCCCTGACCTGGGCCACAATATTGCACTTAAGTTATACTGTAGTTTCAAGCCAGTGCTAGGCTGATATGACAGTGGATCTTATTTTATATTATGTATTTTATTTTATTTTTATATCCTACAGAGGCAATGGAGGGGCAACAGTGTACAAAGTGATGCCAAGGGAACAATGAACAAATGACTAGAAAACTCTTATGCAGTCTATCCCCAACTGTGGCTCCTAGCCTTCTCTCACTTGTCTTCCATTCCTGTCCTTGGAATAAGTGCCAGAACCCAGTTCCTTCTATTATCCTCAGAAAAATAGTTTATCAAGATTTCTGTGATTGTTTCTCATACTCATCAGTCCCCTTCTGACTTCTGTGACTTCTCCAGTATTGCATTAGGGTGGAGGAGGCACCTAATGCCAGGGTAGTTCACCATCTCATCATGGGCAGAAATGCAGTTGTTTCTTTAAGGAGAGTTTATGGAAACTATGGCTCTGATTTTGGATAAGCTGAACATGCTCAGCTATTTTATACTTGAGTGATATTTTGGCTGGGTATATAACTCTAGAACCACAATTTCCTTCCTTGGTGCTTTATAAGTAGAGTTCAGCTGCTGGAGGACTTTCTGACAACTGATTATTTTCCCTTTTAAAGTGCCTTGGTTTCTCTGCTTTGATTTTCAGGATTGTTTCTTTATGTATAAAGTATACTAGTTTAATGGTTTTGTGCTGAGTCTATCCCACAGACTCTGGCCAAGCGATAGTTGAAAGAAGTACTCAGACATAGGTATGCAGTGAAAGAGTGCTAGGGGGCTGCCCAGAGAGTGAGCAGTCTCAATAAGCTGGTGCTGCTTGCTTTTATTCAGTACTCAGTGCAGACATAATGCTGAAAGCCTGGAGCCAACACAACTGTGGGAAATTTACATTGTTGTCCCCCTTTCAGAAAGCACTCATGCATGCGGATGAGCAAAGGTCGGTTTTAGGACAACATGAGTAAACAAACTATTTAGATAAACTCCCCTACACTCCCTTGTACCTAACTCCTCACCCTGTGCCTCAGGGTAAGAATAGCCACCTTCAGCTCATTCTTCCCCAAAGCTTTGCAAAGCCTCCCTGCCTTCCAAGAAGGTTTGCATCTTTCCTACAATTTGTCCCACCATCCTGACTGACCTCTATCTACGATCTGGTCATTAATCCTATAATAACATTTTTTTCCCCTGAAATATCAAATACTTCCTGAAACTGAAGATTCAATCATCTTTAATCTCTGAAGGTTTTTTTGAATTAAACCTAAAAGTCTTCTGTTTTAGTTTTTTCCTTCTCTAACCTTTTTGAGGCACCAGTTATGCCTGAGTTGAATCACCTTTGTCTATATTGCACACATATTATTATTTTCTTTAGAAATGCTTTAGAAATGCTTTTTTGATGGCTTGCTCAGTTTTGCCAAGTTCTTCTGTGTCCCTCTTAGTCTTTATTTTGCTTTTTCAGTGGGGACTTTATTTTGTGACAGTTTTATTATTTGTATCTTGTCTCAAGCTCTGCCAACTCAACTCTTTTTTTATCCTTTAATCTAATGTCTCCCTGTTTCTATCTTTAAGCCTTATATCTCTGCATTCATCTCTTATTTCATGGATTTGGTATTTCCTTTAATTTTGTTTGAGTTCTTGGAAATGGCTTAAGTCATGAACTTTAAGCTGCCCTGTAGAAACGTGTTTTGAGAGGTGTTATTCACCATTTGTTTTCTCTGTTTCTTTCTAGCTTTTTGAAGGGACTTAAAACATATATACACACACACACACACACACACATATATATATATATATATGCTGCACTTGTTTTCTGATTATGAATTATTTTTGAATATGAAATCATAGTGTGACCTTGCGTTTCTGCCATCTTGAGTGCGTCAAATGAATTTTTTGGTATTACCTTAGCCACTCCTGTTAACTTAGTCTTTTGTTCTGATTAACAGAACATTATTTTGGCCCTTCATGTGTGCCATACAGCTAAAGAAATCTGTGCCCCCAACACTCTTTCTGGGATTAAAGTTCTGGGCATCTTCACTTTGTTTCATTTTCATTTCTGTCTCTCACTGATACCCAAAGTCTTTTATCATATATATATATATATATATATATATATGTATATATTCAGTTTCAAGGTTATAGTGAGGGTTAACTTAAATTAAAAATGGAGGCAAAGGAGGCAGAGATGTTAGTAAACTGCCATCTTAAAATGGAAATATATCTATTTATTTTGAAAAACAATTTACCTCCCTTTCTTTCTGTCTTATGGAAACACCATGCTCTAGATATTTTCCTTAAAAAAAGCCACCTACCAGATCTCTACCCTTAACCAGAATGGAATTGTCAGAGGCTTTACAAGTACGGTTCTTCTTAACCTTTTCCAAACTAAATTCTTAGGCAGATCTCCATCTCTCACATAAGTCTATTGTCCCACACTTGAGAAAAAGAGAAAAAAACATTATCTTATTCTTACATTGTTCAAGTATACCCATGGTTATTTCTTTCTCTTTTCTTTTATCATTAAATAGATAAATCAAGTCAGATTCATTAAATCAGTGGATTATAAGCCTCATTTTCTCTAACTTTACTGTCCATAATGTCCTTAATTAGTAATCTGATCATCTCAAGACTTGAGAGAAATAAGAAAACAGCTCTTATCTATGAAACTATTGGTTAGAAATCCTTCAAATACCAGATAAACCCATTAATTCAGAAGAAAGGTAATTTCATTATGATACAGAGAACTCATAAACATATGATGCTTATTTGCTGCCTCTAAGAAATGATGATATTTTCAGACATATTCTTGCTAATATACAAGGCACACTGGGAGGACCATGTGCTGTTGTACCTTTTCCCCCTAAATCACTATCAATATGGGGTACAAAAAGTTCAAAATGTGATTTAAAATTTCTTTGCCAACATGCCAAATCAAGTGATACCTTTTCCTTATGTTTAATACAGTTTTTAAATTTTTCATTAGGCTAAATAGTGAGAACTCACAAACACAAAGAAAGGAACAAGAAAGAAGGGGCTTACTTGAGGGTGGAGAATGGGAAGATGGAGAGGAACAGAAAAAACTACTGAGTACTGGGCTAACTGGGTGATAAAATAATCTCCTGCTCTCAAACTCCTGGCCTCAGGTGAACTGCCCACCTTGGCCTCTCAAAAGTGCAGGGATTACAGGCATGAGCCACTGCTCCCAGGCTAAAAATTTTCATTAGGCTATAAGTTAAAGGTAAAATTTTTTTATACCGACTTCCTTCAAGGGAAAGAAATGCCTTCTGTATCATCATAAAGAGTACATAGGAAATAGGAAATGCTGTTCATTCTATTACTTGTTTGGACAAGGGCATTATTAGCATAGAGATCACTGGCATTGTGTCAGTATCCACAGTCCTGGTTAATGCCAATCTCCTACTTTGAGTTAAATAGAAGAAACCTCTCAAGGCTTGGAGGCTGCAGTAGCTGATAGACAATGCTGGTAAGAATACAACAAAACATAAACAGAATATTAATTTCAAAAGTGTTAAAATAGCTCAAAGACAATCAAAAGGATTAAGACTTGTAGGGTCAGATTCGTAAGAATTGCATAGTTAGCTTGGGTTAGCAGCAGGGGAATTCACTGCTTCTCTTTTGCTTAGATATATCTATGTCCAATGAATCATTCAGGAAATATTCATTGGGCATCTACTGTCTGAGATGCAGCAATGCTGGAGACAGAGTGACAGAAATAAGGTAAATGAGGCATGGGTTCCTGGCTCTAGTAATTTACAATGTAAGAGGGTAAAGACGCTACATAAAATAGAAGGTAGAAGACTATGAGTGGTTTTGGAAAGACTTGTAACAACCTGGTTCTCCATGTATTCTTGTGCTGTGTTGTTCCATATCATCAACTGAATATGAGATTTAGTTCTTTCTATGAATTCCACATCAAATATGTGATGAACAACAACAACAAAATAACAAAAATACTCCCAGTTTGGGTATTTTGCATATGGTTTGAAGGTTTGCTGGAGACAAGAATGGATCATATCATATAAGCAAACAGAACCTTAAATTTCATATTAGAATTCCAGTTATTAAAATTTATTTGGGCATCTTCTATCTCGATACCCATCTACTCTTTGTATGTAAGTATCATTTTCATCAAGAACTGGTATGTTTTTGATTATGCTCTCTATACTCTGTCAATAGCCTGAAAATGTGTGTAATCTGCAGATCTCTAATAAGAAAAAACTAAGCTTTGGGTAGATAGGGAGATTTTATTTTTTCATTATTTTGCATAGCATCCACCAATGCTCACAGTATACTATTTATGAGGTGTGATACATTCACAGGGCATTGCTTTTCCATGGGGATCCAATTACTTCTGTATGGTCCCTTTATGTGGAACAGGTAACCTGACAACATTTATTCATAGAAGGAAAACTGGTCATATGAAAAATGGCCCATGCAACAAGTCTTAGAATCTCAGGCTGTTAGATCTTGAAATTGTAGAGGTTCTGAGCATAACCCCCTTTTGTTACAACTGAGAAACTGAGACATAGAAACATCTGCCCAAGGACACCTGCCTATCTTATGAGATTAATTTATAACCTTCTCTGATAGCTCTTAAGATGTACATGCCATAGAGTGGTGGTGTGAAGTCATAATATAGGGTTTGTAGGATAGGATTTCACCCTTGATAATTGTTTTTAAGACTCTTAGAATTTATGTGATTATTCCATCTCCCTGGATTGATCATTTCTGACACTTTATAGTTGCAAGTTAATGCACAATCCAGATCCAAACAGTTTCCATAAGAGAACAAATATCAATTTGCAAGACAGTATAAAATTCTATTTTAATTTAAAAATCGAGATGAAAATCCTTCTCAGATTTAAGGTCTGTCCTCTTCAAAACTTTCTTAGCACTTACTTGTATCTTAATATTGCTGTTATATCTTTAGGACTTATTCTTTATGCATTATATTTTCTTAACTATCAGAAATCTCAAAGCGGAGACGATCATATTGAAACTTCCCTTCTGGTTTAGCCCAGTGCTTTCACATAGATGCTTGCTCAGTGAGTATCTACTGCCTTAATGGCTAGATGAAAGGGACTTCTACTTGCTAAATTTTAATTTACTGCTTGCTCTTCCCCTTAAAAAAGATGTATTGTAATAACGGTAAAACAGAGCAAAGACTTATACTGCATGTGAATAACTAGCTTCTCTGGCTGATTGAAATTGGCTTTTGCCATAGTAATATATGTAATAATAAGTGAAACTGATTTTTCTATTCATAGCTATGAAACATTTTATTCTTTCCTGTGGTCAAAACGTTTTACTTTTATGATATTTCTTTATTTCAAAGCATTAAATGTACAATGACTTATTGTGTGGTTTCCTGACCTTTTTCTTATTATATGATACTGTTTCATTTTTAGACCTGACTTGCAATGTGGATTTATCTTGGCAGTCACATTGTGTATTAGTGATAAAGATGATGGTAGGACTCGGTATTTTTCATACTCCATTGTTATTGCTAATTACTGACTACAAATTATTTGAACGGATTTTTCATACACTATCTCCAGATTCATCCTTTGGACCATTTTCTACTCTACATGAGGCTGGTAACATTAACCTCATTTTATTAAGATCATCAGGGTTCACTCAAGCATGAATATATTTTAAAAGTGTTATTCCACATTGAGCTTTTGCTTACTTTCATTTTTAATGGAAAAAGCTGAAGGCCCTTTGGGTCAAACCCATTTACAATCAATAGCACAAAAAATCATTAAAAAATAAAATAATTCATTATTGATGAAGCTGGATGATGGCATCATCCCATGTTAACATTTATAAGTTCCAACAGTTAATAATAAATCTATAGCATGGGGAACATAAAATATTTAAAAAATGAATAATTGATTTGCTAGAGGATCATTCATTAAGGTAAGAAGTGATTCACCAATATGGAAATGAGCAGGTAGAAGCAATAATGTAATTCATTCTTGAGAAATTACCACTTGGCTGAAGAATAGGAACAATCCAGAGAGAATGATAGAAAAGTTGTTCATCTCAACTAACTTATTTGAAAGAAATATGTAGATTACAAACAAATGTTTTCTTTGTAGGCTGAAGCTTCATTTCTGTCATTAGCCAGACTTCCAGAGTCTTTTGGGGTGACATATTGCTGTGTGGATTAAAATTAGTATAATAGAAATCTCCAGTACAAGTAGTAGGTGAGAATGTGTCTTTAATCCCCAAATCACAGTGCAATGATATTTATTCCTATAAACTTTTGGGAGTAGCATAAGCTGCCCAAAATTGACTTTCTATTTTTGAGAAACTATAAATTTCATTTCTAGGAGGGAAGACCATATTTCCCACTACAAAGAAGCCAAATGTGTGCAAATGGTTGGAATAGATACATCCTTTTATTGGCTCTTTCCAAATAATACAGAGATATTTGGGCATAAACACGGCTCCTGCCCAGTTAGAAGTTAGAAGAAGTGATACAAGGTGCAGTGTGAGACAGTTTTTCTGGTGCTGTGCTGAAGCTGGAAATCAGGTGGGAGAGCCTTCAGAAGTGAGCCTCTTTTTTGCAGCAGCTACTGGGCTGGGTTTGACTCCCCACTGTTCTTTTTCAACCCTGATTTTTTAACCCATGCCAACAATTCTTACCACAATTTCTGACTAAATGACCCACAGTCACAGTTGACATCTCAGTACAACATTTTCCTCATCTATAAAATGAAGAATAAGAATTGTACCTATTTTATAAGCTTGTTTTGAGGATTAAATAACGGAAAAAGGGCTTAGTATGGGGCCTTGGTTCATAGTAGTTATACAAGGAATGTTCGCCAATATCATTTTTATCAATACGTATAGTTGATATCAATTAGATTCCTGCTGAGGTCACTGGACTAGACCAAATGACCCTTTGTGGCTTTCTTGATTGATTTTGTTAAAGGCTATTTATTTCTCTGTGGCAGCAATAGATTTGAATTCCTGTACAGGATGAGGATGTGGTTCTCAAATTAGCACTACCCTTTCAATACATAATAAGATGTCATTACAAATGCCGTAAATACAGATCACAGAGTAATTTTGGAAATAGCCAGTTAACGTTCTAGAGCAAAGCTGAGGAAATTTTATGGTTGAGTTATAATTATATTTCAATGGATTTGAAACAAACAATCTCTTTGTGGCTGGTTTGGGTGGCTTGGCCAAGGTCTCACTTTTTCTGAGGTAGGAGACTGAGTCTGGGAAATGACTGAAGACTCTCTCTGTTTTCCTGAAGTCATGGAGCCACAGGTTCACAGAAGACCAATATTCCCAAATTGTTGGGAAAAAAGCTAGATTGTTTCTTTACAGGAGTCATTGTTGAACTCTTTGCTGAGTTCACTCAACATTATTAATAATACCTGCATCATGCACTTAGTAAAAGATGAACATACCAACTGGGCTTATATAGAAATTAGTATTTTTCACCAAAAGTATTTTGCATGTTTCAATTAACTCTGTATGTCCATGACTACTAGGAAGGATTATTACTGTTTCTAAGTGGAAGAAATGAGGCATACAAATGTTAAGTGACTTCTCCATGTGAGATAATTTTAAAGTAAAGCTGGGAATGAAATATTGGTTTCCTGATACCAAGCTTAAACTGTGAGTATATACTTGTTCTTTGATGAAAAGTGGTTATTTTTCTGTTTAACTTTTTCTTTTTGAGATGAAGTCTCACACTGTCACGCAGGCTGTGTTACAGTGGCAGGATCTCAGCTCCCTGCAATCTCCACCTCCTGGGTTCAAGCAATTCTCTTGCCTCAGCCTCCCAAGAGCAGATGGGACTACAGGTGTGTGCCACCATGCCCAGCTAATTTTTTGGATTTTTAGTAGAGACAGGGTTTGACCATGTTGGCCAGGATGGTCTCGTGATCCGCCTGCCTTGGCCTCCCAAAGTGTTGGGATTCCAGGTGTGAGCCACCATGCCTGGCCCTGTTTAACTTTTGATGGAAACAGATCATTTTTTAAAACTTTGATTTCTGAAGGGCTAATTTTAACTGATGGAGTAGTATCCTTCTTTTAACTTGAAAACAAGGTCTTTTAACCAAAAACACTTACTTTCATCATCCGTATTCTTTGCTTCCCCCCAGGCTTTCTTCCTTCCTTCTTATTTTTATTCACTTACTTGTCCCACAGTTTTTGCATGTCTATATGTCTACTATATGTCATGCACTCTGTTAGTTTCTGGAAATGTCAAGATAAGGAAGGCGTCATTATCACCTAAAAATGTCTCAGTTCAGTGCAGAGGATGGACAAGTGAATAGATGATTATAATTTAGCAATCAATTATTTTATGCCCACCCCATTAACTACTAAATTATAATCATCTACAAGCTCCAAGAGAGCAGAGACCATCTGGTTTCTAGCTCAATGCCTGGCATACAATAAATACTTAATAAATATTTGTAGAACTGATGAAGTAGATAAACAAGAGGAGGGGCAGCACATCAGAATGGATGGCTAATTTTATAGCGCCAACTTCCACAAAATTTACCAGAAGATCTCACTACATGCTGTATTCTATAATTCTCAGAACACATTTCATCCTAATAGGCAAAAATATTTAGTGCTTTGCTTCCTCATTGGAAATATAATTTTTATATTATAGCAAGAGATGAGGGTAAGAAACAAAGAGTAGACCCAAGGTCAAGAATATGTGTTTTGTTTTTCAGGTTTATGGTAATTTTGCTACTTAGGTCAATCCTAGTTCATGGTATCACATAGGTGATGTTATTGGAAGTATTTGTCCTTGCTGTCACTGATTTCGGCTGGTACCCAGACCATTCATATCACTGTTATCCATTTTGTTGGCTAGTCTACGTCTCCGCAGGTGAAGGATGCTTTTCAGTGATGGATGTTTTAATTCTCTGTCCGGTCTAATATACAACTCAGCAGATTACACCCTTTTGCAGTGTGACATCTCCCACTGTCAGCAAATTCCTCCTGATATTTAAATGACTGATTTCTCTCCTCCTACTTTATTTTGACCCTTTGTGACAATACACATAATTCTTCTGAAATATTTTTATTTTCCTCTTATAAAACTATGTACTAAATATTAAAAATAATTTGATATATTGAGAATATAAATTAAATATCCATATACTCATTAACCTTCCTTTCTCTCTTTTACCTTGCAGCATTGATGCAAATTAAACAGAATTTTTTCTTAACGTCACAATTAGATGGGTCATTTAAGCTGTTAGGGGACTGGCATAAATAGCAAAAATCACCTTAATATCCTAACTCAAGAAAATAACCTTAGTTATTTTCTTTTTCTGTTACATACTTTTCATGCTAAACTTAAACCAGAAAACAGATATTCTAGATTTTTGCTCTCTGGATAAATGAAATATATAATCCTTTGAATTGATTTTAATTAAAGGATTCAGTCATTTTTATCTGTTCCTCATTCTTCTATATATGCATTTACTTATTCATTCACTCAACAAATATATACTGATCACTGATAAGACACAAAGCAAACAGGATGTGCTGAGGGTAGAACAGAGACTAACTGCAGGGGAAAATCTCAAGAAGACGCAGCTATCAAAAGAAGCATTCATTTCACTTATCAATGTTAAATTACTTTTTACACAATTTGTGCATTTTGTTGTTGTTGTTGTTGTTCTGAGACAGAGTTTTGCTTTTATTGCCCAGGCTGGAGTGCAATGGCATAATCTCGGCTCACGGCAACCTCCGCCTCCCAGGTTTCAGTGATTCTCCTGCCTCAGTCTCCCGAGTAGCTGAAATTACAGGTGCCTGCCACCATGCCTGGCTAATTTTGTATTTTTAGTAGAGGCGGGGTTTCTCCATGTTGGTCAGGCTGGTCTCGAACTCCCGACCTCAGGTAATCCGCCCACCTCGGCCTCCCAAAGGGCTGGGATTATAGGCATGAGCCACCGCACCCAGCCTTTTTCTGTTTTACTTACATGTGGATTACCTCACACTTTTTTTTATACAATATTTAGCATGAGTAATCCATAACTGAGTTTTCTTTGTTATTCCTTTAAAAGGTACCTTATCAAGTTTGCTGATGTGCTAAATGTGAATGAAAGTTTTAAGCTCATTTTTATCCTTGAAGAGGAATATTATTCTAACTTTAGCATAAGAGCAACTCAATTTTACCCATTCGTAAAATTTGTACATTGCTTTTCACTCCCTTACGTTTTTCATACCTCAAATTTCAACTTTTCCTTGAGATCTAATGCCTTACTCCAGGCACTGGATTTCTGCTTATGTTAAGATAGGCTAGGATGTGCTTCAGTTAAAAATTAAATCTGAAACCTCAGTGGCTTAACACGACAAGGTTTTATTCTTGCTCAAACCACATGTCCCATATGAGTCAACTTGAAGTGTGAAGAGAAGCTCTGTTTCACAGTCATCAGAGACCCAGACTAACATTGCTGCCACTGAGTCAGGGGAAGAGAAATTGGAGAATCACATAATCGTTTTACTGCCTCAACTCAGAAATAATCATATGTCCCAAGACTATGAGTCTATTTCTTTCCTGATATATTTTATATGCTCACTTCCTAGTGTATATATCTAGTTTTTGCCTTTTCATGATCTGTAATCATCCATTAATACTTTTACTTGTGTATCCTTTGGTTTCCTTGAACTCCATATTTGGCTTCATAATCTTCTTCCTCAAGCATCTTTTTTTCCTTTAATTTCTAATTTGTTAGCCAATGCTCCTAGTCAACCAACTCAAAAACTTAGACTTGCTTTAAATCCATCTCTCTCTCTCTCTCTCTCTCTCTCTCTCTCTCTCTCTCTCTCTCTCTTTCTGCCATTCCTCACAGCCGTAAGTTCTAGTGGTAGCTGCCTTGGCATGATCTCTTTTCTGTCTTCACTCTCCATTCCCATTGTGGTCTGGTCTGGTCTTCTTCACTGTTTCTTGATGCTTAGGCTACTGAAATAGCCTTCTTAAGGCAGCCAATGAAATCTTTGTATAACTACCAGAGTAATCCCTTTTAGCATTTTGCTTACATTCACAAAACTCTCCATCTCTTTATTGATATTGAAATCTAATTTTCTCTGCTCTTCTTTCATGGCTTTTCCTAAATGGTTTAATACCCTAATTGGGACCTATTTCTGAACATATATCCCCTCTTTTCACCAGGCTGGTCAGTTTTCTATTTTACAAAGATACTTGTCACTTCTTACTTTGGACTTCCTCATCTCAATTCCAGCTGCTCAAAGCCAAAGCCATCCCTTTATGCCTAGCCTAAGTCTATCTTTTCTCAGAGTCTTCCCTGCCCGCTATTCAGTTCATGGATGCTTTTCTGCTGTCAGTTACTCAAGTCCTAGTTTAGCACAAGGTTAGCATCAAATCGCTGGTTATTTTGAATTCACTCATTCATTCATTTGTTTTCTCACACAGTCAGTGTTAATGGACTGACTGTGAGAAAACATGTACACTGATGTATATGTAGCAGCTAATGAAACAAAGATGTTTCAGCCGTCACAGAGATTACTATGTAATTGGGCAGGCAGGCATTACCGCATTGGTCGTAACAACACAAATATGTAACTGTAAATGACTATTATGGGCATCAAGGAAACCTGCTGGGTACTCTCAGAGAGAATCACTGGAAGAACTAATTTGGAGAAGCCGGAGCGTATAGTGCTAGGTGCAAAGACCCTGACAGAAGGTGCATGAGTTCAAATCGTAGCCTCACCACTGGTTCGTTGTGAGATCCTGAGTAAGTTGTTTAACCTTTTCAGGCTGCAGTTTCCTTAGCTACATCACAGGAGTGATAATTGCACCCACCTATGCAGACTGTTTGGGTTAGCTTGCACGAAGTCCATTTATTTCCAACTCCATCTCTCTGACTTGTTTCTACCATGGCTAGGACTAAAGCACAATACTCAACCTCAAGCCTTCCTTGCAGTGGAGGCTTTAAGATCATGTAACAGTCTGGTCCTGGATGGAAATACCAGGGATGTCTAAGAAAGCCTTTGCTTTCCCGATGTGAAATAGTGATAAAGATGTGCTGGTTTTCTGTGACGATCAGTGTGCGATGGCTAAGGTCATGCCTGTGGTTTGTCACTCTCCAGTGGAGTCTTACAGGAAAAATCCATGATCTGAGGTCCTTTAAGTACACTTTTTATTATCACAGTGTGGAAATGCCTAACCATGAGAGATAGTGAGCTGATTCCGAGCTCTGTGTGCCTACAGAGTTCTCTCTGTCTGCCTCCCCATCAATGCCCCTCTGCATGCACTGTGCCAAGAGATGGTGCAGCACTTTATCCTCAGGCTGAGCTGCTAAGCCCATGAGCCCACGCTGAGCCCAGATGAAGGTGCTAATGCTTGAGCATCCGCTCTCTGACATTTTCTCGATAAGCCCATACAGAAAATTGAAAAAAACACTGAAATAGTTTAAATACATGATAATCACTAACATCTTCAGGAGGAAGCAAGAGAAATCTTTTGTGGCATTCCCACATTGGCATGATCCTAGCTGTGTACTTTTAACTCAAATATGGCATTGGGCCATGGTATAAACTGCAGAAATTAAAGAAGCTCTTGCCCTAGGCAAAATGGTTTCAGGCCTTTGCATGCCCTTTCTAGTGCCTCTTGTTTCCTGTCTTCCACCCGTTAGCTCACAGTGACTTCTGGCTGTCCCAATAGCCCCCACTGTCACCAGCCTGGGCCTGTCCTGTTCAGCAATGCCCAGTGCCCTCAAATTGACTTTGTTCACAAGGTTCACCCAAACAGGGCTTCAGTTCCTCTCAGTTCCTTGGCTAGAGTTAATCTGTTAAACAAAATAGTGCTCAGGTATTGGTTAGATTATAGCAAAAAGCATTGCAGAGTCAAATAATTTATTTGTGAGTTAATAAGAACTCCCATAAAAAATCTGAAGGAATCAGATTGGATACAAATAACATTTGTTGAATACCCATTATGAGCTAGCACCCAATAATGCTTGGGTATTATTACCTGCAAGGAGGCTTTGTATATGTCTATGTAATCTTCTCAACCAAATGACATGGGTATTATTATCACTCAGGTACAAATGATGAAGTAGGAAAGTTATAGAGCTTCCATTTAGCTAAGGAGTTTCAACCCCCAGTCCGGTGGTATTTCTGTGTTGAAGGTGAAGCGCAGCCTAATGGGTAAGAGAGAAATCTGGAGCTGTCAGCCCAGTTTTGATACTGGCTTTGCTGCTGATTAACTGTGTGGCCTGGGACAACTTATTTAATATCTTTGTGTCCTGTTTTCCTCAACTGTAAAATGAAGATAATAATCATTCCTAGCCCATAGGATAATTATGTGAGGATCTAACAAGGTGTTGTCCATAAAGGGATTAGTATCTGGTACCTGGTAAATGATCATCAGTGTGTTGATTATTACTCTGGGCAATAAGCTCCTAGTGACTGGGCATTTTTGGATCTCTAACACAATATCACACATAAAACTGTCTACCAGGCAATGCCTGTATGTAGCTCTTCAAGAGATATGAGAACATGTTGCTAAAGGGCTTTGTAGAATATTTTCCAAGTGGACTCATTATTCTCAGTATATGTGGGATGTTTTAGTTACGATATTCAGTGTAGGCCAGGAGAGAGAAGTATCACTTTTAAATAATTGTTTAGCCATGAGTCTATGACTTCAGCTAGTCAATTAGCTTGTTTTCCACAAGTGTTCCAGGACCTTCCAGAAAAACTTATGTGTCCCTTCCTGAGGTAACCATCTTGGCCTATTACACACTGACGTTCACGGGAAGTTTTAAACCCATCCTATGTGGTTAAAATACAGCTGCATTGATCTTACATACATCACTTTCATGGCACAGACCTCTAACTCAGGGTATAAATATCTATCCTGCTAATGTGCTTTGTGTGCAGTGTTAGAACTTAGCAGGGGGCTGGGAAGGCCTGGTGCATATTTCCTAGCTTGCGGTGGTGTCCACAATATTTTGTTGCTGACGTGATCTAGGATGATACCAAAGCTAACATTATCATAGTAAATCAAGCTCCCTAACTTTAACCTAAAAGGTACCCTCTCTTCACTTACATGTCTATCTGCAGACACATGAGGTCGTGAAGGCATTGTTGCAGCCAGGCAGCATTGCAGAGAAGACCCCTATGATCTGCACCTCACAAATCCTACATCTATCAGCAAGTTTGAGTTTGATTCAATCCAACAACATCCATCAGAGAGCTTTGCCCTGGAGGTTCTGGTTCTAAAAACAAAGTGATATAAATAGTGATACCATAACCCATTCATTGTTCTAATTAGAAGTAATACAAAGAGCAATGATATAGGTTTGAAAGGGAACATGATGCTATCAGGCTAAGCAGTCCAATCAGGCTATACATACATTGTCTCACTGAAGATCTGCACAATACAGGAAGGTGGGCATTGCTTTCATGCCTTCTTAGAAGAGTAAATGGATACTCAGAAGGTTAGGTCATTGGCCAAAGGTCACAGAGCTAATAAACCAGTGAGCCAAGATTCAAGTTCTCACAAACTGACTATGCAACACAAATTCTTAAACCCTCTATGCTATTGATCTTTTATTTGACTTCAGCTTTTGCTCTGTACTGTGGAAGACACTACTTTTCTCATTGTCACTTTTGCTTACCTCTTTTCGTCCCATAACAATCGGGAGAACAATAATAGTTGTTACTACTCTTATTTTAAATTGAGTAGACTGAAGCATAAAACATTGAGTAATTTGCCTAAATCAGAAAGTTAAGACAAGAGCTAGAGTTTTAGTCAATCTAATCCTAACTCTAAAGATATATATATATATTTATATATAAAAACATTATCAGATTTTTATGTTTTATATATTATATATTCTTTATAAAAATGCTATTTTATTAATATATATTTACATAAAAATTTGTATTTTATAAAAACTATGTATTTATATCCTTAATATTAAATATATAAATTTTAGTGACAAGAATGTCATTATTATATTTATAAAACAATACCAGTTTGTATTTGTCATCTCTGTTTACTTTTTGCGGGTCCCCCTCCAAATTTTGTTGGGTGGCCCTTCATCTCCAGCTAAGAAGGACTCTCACTGAGAAATCTAATCCAATAATTTATTCCGTGGTGTTATAATTAATAAATATCAAGAGTCAGACTTTACAAAAAGAATGCATACCTGCTGATGAGATTCCAGGCACTCAAAATTATTTTGGACTGGAAACTCTTCTTGCTCCACCTCAAAAAAGTATAGAAATACCCTGCTTAATTCTCAGTCTTTACTACCATAATCATCCCATGACTTGACTCAGACTCAGCCCACCCCAATCTCTAACTCCTCGACTGTGGTCGCTTCTATGGCTCTGATCTGGTGCCTACCTGCCCCTCAGAAACAGGCACCCCCGCAAAACCACACAACATGCATATGCCTAAACTACCGAATTCTTCTTGTCTAGACTTTGAAACTTCCATACTCTAGAAACTTCTACTCTATTACCAATGAACAAAGTGCAGACAAGAAGCTGAACCCTGCTGTGTGGTGCATTTGTTCCCTATGCTGTGTGACAAATTATTACAATCTTATCAGCTTGAAACAATACACATTTCTTACGGTACAGTGCTTGTAGATTGGAAGTTTAGGCACAGCTTAGTTAGGTGCTCAGTATCAGAGTCTTCCTAGGCTTTAAGCTAGGTATCAACCTGCCGTGTTCTCCTTACAGACACATCAGGGGAAAGACCTGCTTAATTAAATACATTGCTCTCTCAAATTATTGGCAGAATTAATCTCCTTGTATTCTAGGAATGAGATCGCAGTTTTCTTACTGGCTATTGGCTGGGGCAACCTCAGTTCCTAGAGAGATCTCTAGCTTTTTGTCATGTAATCTTCTGCCTAGGTCCCTTCTCAACATGGCAGTTAACATCTTCAAAGCCAGCAAGGAAGAATATTTTGCTCCAATCTATTTGGACAGAGTCCAGTGTACTGTAACATAATTAGGAGAATGCCATCCCATCACCTTTGCCATACTGTATTGGTTAGAAGCAAGGCACGGGTTCTGTCTGGATTCAAGGGGAAAGGGTTATATAAGGGCATGACTCATTGTGGGGGTCATCTTAGGGTGTTACTGGCACACCTGGTAAGAGTTTTCTTCAATACCTAAAACTATTCATGTGAACTTCTTGGAACTGTTACTCTGAGATCTCCATTTTCCCTCTTTGTAATCTGCCCATTTGATGGCTAAGTTGGAATAAGCACAGGCCAGATAGGCAAGAGGATGAGGAAATGATCTCTACTGGGAGCTAAGCATTACTAAATTAGTTATAAATATGAAGCAGGTAAACGTTAATTTTTACATGTGATTTCTTATATGACAATTGAAATATAATGAGAACTCTCACTGAAATGAGAATTTTTGAAAGTGAACTTTTCATCTATTCAGACCCATGCCTTAAAATTTCAATGCACACCTCAGAGTGGCAAGTGGTAACTCTTCTGCCCTGAGTAACAGCCTCTTAACTGGCCCCTGGTATCAAGTGAAATTCTGAAACCAAGCAATGCTTGACTGACTACAATTTGTCATTATTAACTGTTTTATCTGAGTACGTTTTAAGCCATTTTATTGGCCCTTCAAATATTTGTCTCTTGTACAACACTGTTATTCTAGGGTTATCCTGATAAAATGTCATTTTACATTAGGTGCATGTTGTGATTTTCTTATTCTGAAGATTAAATATTTTTGTTAACAGACGAGTTTTCTCCAGTCCCCTAAATAAATATTTAATAAAGATTTAAATACATTGCTTTCAGGGGGCATCAAACTCTCACTCTTACTAGGACATTTATAAGTTTCCATAATGCCATGCCTGTTAGGAACTACTTTTCCTAGTTACTCAATTTTTTTTCTTTGAATTTCTACAAACTTTAATCTGATGCTGGGCCATAAACTAAATTTATTTTTATTATTTTATTTTACTTCATTTGAGATTCAGACAGTGCACGTGCAGGTCTGTTACATGGGCGTACTGCATAATGGTGGGGATTGGGCTTCTAGTGTACCCATAATACAAATAGTTATTCAGTTTTTCTTTTTTCTTTTCTTTTTTTTTTGAGATGAAGTCTAGCTCTGCTGCCCAAGCTGGAGTCCAATGGTCAGATGTCAGCTCACTGCAACCGCTGCCTCCCAGCTTCAAACAATTCTCCTGCCATAGCCTCCTGAGCAGCTGAGATTACAGGTGCACACCACCACACCTGGCTAATTTCTTTGTAATTTTAGTAGAGACGGGTTTCACCATGTTGGCCAGGCTGATAAAGAACTCCTGACCGCAAGTGATCTGCCTGCCTTGGCCTCCCAGGTGCTGGGATTGCAGGCATGATCCACTATGCCTGGTCGAGTTATTCAGTTTCTTATTACCATTGCTTGCTTAAGTTTTCACATGTTGGTTATTGTACCCCTCTCGTCCCTATACTATCTACTTCTCTGTTCCCTTAACTTGCCTCACCTACTTGCAGGTTTAGCTCAAGAGACCTGTCACCTCTTTGCCCATGCTCTTGTTCTGACCTGTGATTGGAAGTGTGATGGTGATTGGCAAGCACATCTTGATTTGACATTTCATAGTGCACTACCATTTAGAGGCACTTTAGCGTGTTTTATCTCTTTTGCTTTCCACAATAACTCTGTGAGATAGTGTGTTTTCAAACCTTTCCTATGATAGATGTCATTTAGATGGGAAGAGAGAGTTCATATGCTTTGTAATTAACTTTAAGTCTTTTAATGGAGCAGCAGAGAGCCCTAGAACTGGCCACTCTGTGATTTAACTTTTCTGATGTTAAACTGACCTAAATCTTTGGTAATATCAGTAAGTCCAAACTTGTCACAGGTTGAGGAATATAGACTCAAAGAAACCACATCTTGATCCCATCTAATCACACTGAAACTCATCTCTGTTCATCTTAGCAAGATTGGTAAGAAATGATTTTTAAAATTTTTATTTTCACATGACATTAATGACAAGATAATTTTAAAAAATGAATAAAAATGTGTATAGATACCAAGTTTACAATCTCTTACATTCTGCCAAAGTAGTAAACTGGATACTAGAAATGCAGCTAAAACTGATAAAAGATGGAGTTAGACTTAGAATGGCAAAAATATAGATCAGCTGAAGCAAGTCATTAGAAAAGAGGAGGCTAAGCAAATTCGACTTGCCCAGACCTGTCAGGCTGTCAGAAGTACTTTTTCCTTCTAGATATGATATAATGTGATGCATACAGAATGAATGAATTTGGGTTTTCAGTCCTGCAAAGTCTCCTTTATTCTCTCTCTCTCTCTCTCTCGCGCTCTCTCTCTCTCTCTCTCTCTCTCACACACACACACACACACACACACACAACACACACACACAGTCGCTTACATATTAAGATTTTATGTAATTCAAAAAAACATTATTATCAGAATAAAGATACAATTCACTCAAACCTGAGGCTCTATTAATTAAATTCTTCAACATTTTTCATTGTCAAATGTTATATGGTTATTTTCTATGTTTTATATTCTATGGTAGATGCTATTGAGTGAATGAATAAGCAAATGTCCTAGCTCTCAGCTATACAAATATATTTCCTTTCTTTATATACTTATTCTATAAGCTTTTTTCTATTACTATTATTTTTATTTTTTAAACTTTTTGGTTAAAAATGAAGACACACATACATGAGCCTACGCCTACACAGGTTCAGGATCATCAATATCACTGTCTTCCACCTTCACATCTTGCCCCACTGGGAGGTCATATATGGAGCTGTCATCTCCTATGACAACAATTCCTTACCTTCTTCTGGAATCCCTAACTCCTGGGAAACCTGCCTGAGGCTATTTATAGGTAACTTAAAACAATACATATATATCTTATAAAATATATTTATATAAATATTTTTATATTATATTTATAAAAATGTATATTTTTATATTTATGTGTAGAGAAATAACACTTTTTTTTTGAGACAGAGTTCAATCTTGTCACCCAGGCTGGAGGGTAGAGGTGCAATCTCGGCTCACTGCAATCTACCTCTGCCTCCCGGGTTCAAGAGATTCTCATGCCTCAGCTTCCTGAGTAGCTGGGATTACAGGCACCCACCACCACACCTGGCTAATTTTTGTACTTTTAGTAGAGACAAGGTTTCGCCATGTTGGCCACGCTTGCCTTGAACTCCTGACCTCAGGTGATCTGCCCATCTCGGCCTCCCAAAGAAATGGAATTACAAGCGTGAGCCACTGCCAGAAAGAATACATTCTAAAATAACAATAAAAAGAATAGTGAATACATAAGCTAGCAACATGGTCATTTATTATCATTATCAAGTATTATTTACTGCACATAATTGTATGTGCTAGACTTTTATAAGATTGGTAGCACAGTAGGTTTGTTTAGCCAGCCTCACTAAAAGCACGTGAGTAATGTGTTATCCTACTGCATTACAAGGGCTATGACATCACTAGGCAATAGGAATTTTCCAGCTACATTAAAATCTTATGGGAGCACCATTGTATATGCTGTTCATTGTTGACCAAAACATCATTATATGGTGTGTGACTGTGTCTCTATGGATTTACAGTTAACCATTCATTCTCTTTTCAATTCCATGCATTCCCATGGCAATCTTTTCAATGCTCCCTGCATCCATCGCTACCTGAATGCTGATGACTGCAAATCAGTATCTCCATTCCAAGCTTGTTTCCTTCTGTCTTTACACTTTTAAATATTTTTGGCTCCCTCCTATTAATTGCTATCAGGATGTCCCATAGAAAAATTCATGCATTTGAGCCACAATTATAACCTTTCTCTTTAACTCTTGCTCTTTTTCACATACATACCAAAAACCTGTATATAACTAGAAAGTTCTACATTTTTTGCCAGTGTCTAATCTCTTACATCCATCTAGATATTATAGATGTTCTTCATTTACAATCTCTTAGTTTATCATCTCTTCCCTAGTCCCAGCACTGCTGCCCTATTTCAGGTCTTTGTCATCTCTCTTTTGTGCATTATTTTAAGTGTTTCCTCATTGAGCTTTTTTTCCCCATGGTTTCTCCATTCAAGTCTATTTTCCATATTGTTGCAGGATGTTTTTATCTTTTAAAGAAAACCATATAATTTTACCGCCATGCTTCAGATTTACTGATTATACAATAAATCAGTATCATCTACGCATGCCATCTGAGGTCTTCTATGATTTGACCTTTCTCTGCTGACCTGGCTTACTGTCCATTTTCAGCTACCTTCCAGCTACACTTCCACCACAGGTCCCTGGGTGCACTTGCTCCTTCAGGCTGTCATGCTGTTGTATTTATTCCCTTTGCCTCCAAGGCTTCTCCTAATGTCCTCCTCTGTGATCTATCTGGTGACTCCCTACTGATTCTTTAGGAATCTACATGAAGTGTTATCTCTTCTGTGAAAACTCTTTTCTCCCAAGTCGTCTTCCCAAGGGATGTGATTATTTTGTCTGCTAGTATTTTATTTGTTTCACCTTGTTAGCCTTTAACACAACTGTCTATTTATACAAATAGACATCTGTTTTGTTTCTTTGAGACAGAGTTTCACTCTTGTCCAGGCTGGAGTGTAATGGTGCCTTCCTGGCTCACTGCAACCTCCACCTCCTGGATCAAGTGATTCTCCTGCCTCACCCTCCCAAGTAGCTGGGATTACAGGTGTGTGCCACCATGCCTGGCTAATTTTGTATTTTTAGTAGAGACTGGGTTTCACTATGTTGGTCAGGCTGGTCTCAAACTCTTGACCTCAAGTGATCCACCCTCCTTGGCCTCTCAAAGTGCTGGGATTAGAGGCCGTTTTTTGATTTAATAAACCAAATGTCAGTAATTTCTACCTTCAGGGTCTATCACAAATGTTTGTGATTGAGAGTAGTTTAATAAATTAAAGCAGGGGAGAGTAGTGAAAACATTTTATCAAAATACTATAATACTTTATAGAAAATTAAATGAAATACAGTATTTTGAAAATAGGATAGATTTCAATGCAGTTTGCCAGCAGAAAGTAATACCAGTAAGATTTTTGCGGAGACACCAGTATTTATTGTGGAAATTGCATAAACATTATATATACCAATCTTTCTTTTTCTCCTTTTTCCTATCTCCTTCCCTGATTTCCTCCTTCTCTCCCTTCCTCTAGCTTTTCCTTTCCTTTTTTTCTTCATCCATTTTCCATGCGCTCATGGAATTATTATGTCAGTACTTTCCCAAATATTAAGCACTGTGCTTTTGTCTTCATTACATATTTATTGGATTTCAAGAACTTCCTTTAATTATCCAATTAAAGAAATTTAATTTAATTGGATAATTAAAGAAACTCCATTTTGACATTTTTTCCTTATTGAATGATACACAGCCATATGCAAACCTATTCTAATGAAAAAGCATTGACTCTACTGAGTTAATAAGTTAGTTAGGATGGCAACCTTGCAGCCAAAGTGAACTGAGTAAAGGACACAGCCATCCTTATGCCTCAGCTCACTTTTGGTTCTCTGTGGACTCTACTTCTGAAGTCGGGTCTTAAAATTTTATTGTGATGTTTCTGAGTCCATCATGGCAAGGCCTTTCCTTTCCTGTTTGACTGTTTTGTCTTGAGAACTATAGCATCCAATCCAGTGTCATAAACTCAGATATTGTGAGAATTTTAAGGGATGGCTGGGTAGTGATGACTGAATAACTCCGCTGGGTTGAATACAGTCAGTGTGTGAGATGTACACAGCACTGCGTATAAGGCACTCATCTGGGGCTCTGATGTTATGGACACGTATCATTCTGTGTAGTGACAGGCAGGCACTAACATTTCTTTCCTGAAGCAGTTTCTGATTCCACTATAAATTTAACCAGAAAATCCAAATCTTACGTGCATTCTTTCAGGATTAATAAAATAAGCCATTTTCAGTTTACAATCAGAATAAAATATAGGCCAACAAGGTGCAGACAAGGTGGCAGTGAGTGAGTCCTGTCCTTTGCAAAAGGTATTGTATGACCAGCTAGTAGGTGGTGAGGAGGGGATGCATGCAATTCTAAATTTTCTTCAGAAAATATCAAATACTTGCAGAGAGCCTCAGTGAGGCATCTGACTTTGCATCGGCTGACTCTGAATCAGGCATGTAATGTATACCTTCCCTTTCATCCTCCTCTGCAACTGAAAATGCTGGAGAAAAGAGGCTTATCCCATGGAGGACATTTGTTTGATAAATCTTTGACATTGATTTTTTCTGGTTCTTACTATTAAAAACATGAAATGTGGTTGTTTCTGTGTTTCAAAACATTCATGTATTGAACACTGAACTTAAAAACATTAAAACATGTATTTCAGATTAGTTCCTTCATTTAAAAACTGATTACCTAAAACTTCACTCTGAAGAACTTTCTTGGTCTCTTGAGCCTTGTACATGCTCTGTTGTCCATAATATTCTCACATATTGCCAGTAATCATGCCCTCCCATTTATTGCTTTCTATCTAGTCCTTCATTCATTTGACGTGTGTCAGGGCTATTATATGTCAGCAACTATGCTGCATCCAAAGAAAGATGAAACAGAACAGAACCAGAAAGCGTCTCTACCCTCATGGAGTAGGCAGTCTAGTGAGAGCAGTTAGCAGTCAAATATTCCATGAACTAATATCAAACTGTGACTGCTATGGGAAGAAGTACATGATGCAGACAGAAGTATACAAGGAATGTATACTGTCAGGAGCATTAAGATGGTATCTCCAAATAAGTGAACCAGAAACTGAAGATATTCAAGGAAGGTGAGCATTAACTAGATAGTGAAGGCGGGAAAACTATTTTAGACAGAAAGAACAATATTTGTTTGATTTTAAATATAGAAGCTCCTCAACTTACCATGGGTTATGTCCTGATAAGCCCACCCTAAAGTCATTGGAAGTCAGTGACTATCTTACTGACTTATAATGTGGCATGGAAGCAACATCAATGTGCAAGTTAATCCCATATTTGAATCTTATCTTCAGCAGGCTGGGTGAGTGCTCTTGGGAAAGTTTTCACCCAGAGGTAAAACATACCCTTATGGCTTCTTCTTCTTCTTTATATATATATATTTTGAGACAGAGTCTAGCTTTGTTGCCCAGGCTAGATTGTAGCGGCATCATCTCGGCTCACTGCAACCTCCAACTCTTGGATTCAAGTGATTCTCCTGTCTCAGTCTTCGAGTAGCCGGGATTACAGGTGCCTGCCACTATGCGAGGCTAAGTTTTTTACTTTTAGTAGAGACAGGGTTTTACAGTATTGGTCCGGCAGGTCTCAAATTCCTGAGCTCAAGTGATTCGCCTGCCTTAGCCTCCTAAAGTGCTGGGTTTACAGGCGTGAACCACTGCAGCTGGCCTCTGTATTTTTTAGAGATAAGGTCTTGCTAGTTTTCCCAGGCTGTCATGAACTCCTGTCCTCATGTGATGCTCCTGCCAACTCGTCCTCCAAAATTGCTGGAATTACAGGCAGAAGCCATTTCACATAGTTTGTCGCCTCTTTTAAGAACAATAAAGTGAGTTAAAATCACTAGTTGTGTTTTACTTATTTTCTTTTCCACTTTCTTCAGATCAACTGTACTAAATACAAATCTCTTCCCTTAGCTATTAAGAAAAAAGGGACCCAGAAATCAGGAAGTATGCCATCCTGCTGTATGCTATAGAGAAAATTTTTTGGGGAAAAAAGGCTTCTTAATTTTTTAATAACTGCTTTGTTCCATTAATTTACTTCAACTTTTTCTTCTCTGTGTTACTCACGGGGTTCAGGACACACTACTCCAAAATATAGCACCTTGGCACCTGAGAAAACAGCAGAAGCAGGAAGGTCTCCATCGTCTTCCCCTTGGCCTTCTCCCCTAAAGCAGGTCACAAGGCCCTCCGTCATTCCAGAGGTGCTGTCCCTATACCTGGAGGAAAGGAGCACCCATATCTCTGAAGATTCAGGGACACAGAGAAGAATCTGTGTCTTCTTTGAAGAAGACATTCATGATTCTGTGTTCAGTGATTGAAGGCAGAATCTGTGTCTGTCTTCTTCAAACAGGTCTTGCTAGGTACCCCCAGTTATTACCCAAAGACCCCCATTGGTCCATGGAGACAGGCTTCTCCATGACTGTCCACTTTACCAAACCTAGCACAAAAATACATATATTTTCCCGTTTTTTTTTTTTTTGGCTGGCAGGGTGAGGGTTACTTTCCTTTTGAAGGCCCCTGTGTCAAATAAAACTTATATTAAATACATTTGTATGCCCTTCTCTCGCTAGCCTGTCTTTTGGTATAGCTGCCTCATCCATGCACCTACAAATAGCTGAGGAAAGAAATTTTTTTCTTCCTATAAGTGCTTTAGAATATTGACCCCAACTTCCCCTCAAAAATCTGAATTACCTTGGTTATTTTTGATTATCATTATTGTTATTGTCATTTAAGAATATAAGGTTGGGTTAGATTAGTCGTATCAATGACTCCAACTCCTTACCCCTCCCTGTGGCTGTGTTCTAGGCTATATGGGTGGAGCCTATTTCCCTAACCTTGAGTCTGAGCTGGGCTTGCAACTTGCTTTGCCTAATGAGACTTAGTTAGCAGACATAGCACAGGCAGAGCTGGAAACAGGCAGAGCTGGAAAACACCCTGTGTATTTCTGTGCCCTCCTACTCCTTTGAAATTGTCAGGAGAACATGCCCAGGCTAGTCTGCTGGAAGGCAAGCCACATGGAGGAAAGTCAGATCAATCATCTCAGTTGTCCTGACTGGTGCCATCCTCATTAGTAACAGAGGGGTGAACTGCAGACATGTGAGTGAGTCCAGCTAAAATCGGACCTGTCTAGCCAACCCTGGCTGAGCTCACCAAAGTGGGCTGTAGGCTTGTCAGCAAAGTGCTCATTGTTTTAAGCCCCTGAGTTTTGGGGTGCTTTGTTATGAGCACTGTTGTGGTAATAGGAAACTGATGCAAGGCTACGTTATTATTTTTGTGTTTTGTTTTTGGGGTTTTCTCCTTCGGGACAGGATCTTGCTCTGTGGCCTGGGCTAGAGTGTGGTGGTGAGATCTCAGCTTACGGCAATATCTGCTTCCCAGGCTTAAGCGATTCTCCCACCTCCCAATTTGGTGGGCATGGTGGTGTATGCCTGTAGTCCCAGCTATAGTAGTATGTGCCACCACACCTGGCTAATTTTTGTATTTTTTGTAGAGATGGGACCTTGCCATTGTTGCCCAGGCTGGTCTGAAACTCCTGGGCTCAAGTGATTTTCCCACCTTGGGCTCCTGAAATGCTGGGTTTACAGGTGTGAGCCACCATGCCTTGCGTAAATTCTTCTTTGGAGTTTTGTTATTTCTTCATAATTTTCTTCAGTTTTACACATTTGTATGTCCAATGGAAGCTAATGGGAAAATTGTAAAACAGATATTTAGCTATTAGTAACTTCCAGAAGACTTTATATTCCAGGAAATGTGATATACATCATCTTTAACACTGGACATTTCAGGGGAAAAAACTTCCGCTTTTCCCCCATGAGAAAATACATAGTCAGTTTATTCCAGTGATTTCTTTTCTTTACCTGTGAAGAAACTGAGATGACCACATGACTATGTTCTAGAAATGACAATGCCATATGGGGAGAGCACAACCATTTGGATACATAAAACTATGCTGGTTTGAAACATTATTGCATATAAACTCACATTACTTTTATTAGTTATAACGAAAGTTTCTCATATTCCTACTCTTTAGAAATGTACCTGCCTTCTTAAGCATGAAAAAGTGACTGCAAGCCGGGCGCGGTGGCTCACGTCTGTAATCCCAGCACTTTGGGAGGCCGAGGCAGGTGGATCATGAGGTCAAGAGATCGAGGCCATCCTTGATGAACCCCTGTCTCTACTAAAAAATACAACATGATGAAACCCCGTCTCTACTAAAAAAATACAAAAAATTAGCTGGGCATGGTGGCAGGTGCCTGTAATCCCAGCTACTCAGGAGGCTGAGGCAGGAGAATTGCCTGAACCCAGGAGGCGGAGGTTGCGGTGAGCTGAGATCGTGCCATTGCACTCCAGCCTGGGTAACAAGAGCGAAACTCTGTCTCAAGAAAAAAAAAAAAAAGTAAAAGTGTAAAAGTGACTGCAGTGCCAAGTTTGACAGCTGATTCTGTATAACCACTTAATTCCACATCCTTGGAAGGAAGTGACTCTAAAAACAAACAAATGGACACATTCTGAGTTATATAAGTAAGGGTGGCATACACAACCAGCAAAATCGCCATTGTGTATTACTTATATCTTTCACTAGTTTATATTAAAGACAGTTTTGAGTTTATTAAGAGAACGTGAGGTTTAATTTGGATTTTTTTCTAGCTACTCACATGCCTTCTCTCTGCCATACGTCCTAGGAGATGGGAAAACTGCCTAAGCAGTAAAGCCCTCCAACCCTCAGGGAAAAGGTAGCAGAAGGAGAATATAGGGAATGGAGGCCATGGGGCATGTGAGAGTTCCTGGCTGATGTGGAGGGCTGCTCTAACACAGCTCATGCTCTGTAGGTCATGGTAACTGGATGGATAAAGATGGCCTGCTTTTCTGCGGAGTGATTCCCTCTCTCCCGCACATCATCTCTGTGAAATATACTTCTTCTAGTTACAGGGTCTTTAGTCAGAGATTAATTTTCATCTTTAGATAATGTTGAAGTGATTGTTTCACAGACTATGCATTTGAGAGAACAGCATATAACACTAAAGGTGATTCCTTCAAATAAATTGTACTGGCTTGAGAAAAGTTTTATTATATACATGAATAAGGCCAGTTAATGGTATCAGCATGATTATACTGCTCCGCTTGCATTTATTTATTTGTCCTATGAGAAAGATCAGACAAGCATACCAGAGTGGTTATCTCTATGTGGTAGATTTATAATTGTTTTATTAATCTCTTGTGTAATGTTTTGAATTTTCCAATTTGAAAAGGTAATTATATAAGAATTTATTATTAGAAAAATCAAAATGTTAATTTAAATATTCTGATTTAAGGTACACTTTGAGGACAAGGAATGTGTCTTACTCATTTCCAAATTCCTAACACTTTACATTCAGTGCTTGGGAGGTGGTAGGAAAAAAATTTCAAGAAACCACATTTGATTAATGAAAGGAGACACTGAAGTAGGATTCAGTAGGTTGAATAGGGGCCTCCATTGATAAGACAGAACACCAGTGTTATCTTAAGGTGCAATTATTAAAAAGCAGGAAATATTTTTTAATAGTTACTGTCACTCTTATCCTAAAATAAATAGCAGCTACCCAAGACCTAGGAATCATTTTCATCAGACAGTTGACAACCATTGGATTGCCTCTTGCTCTTTTTTGAAGATTTGTATAAAAAGCTTAATTATTTCTGAATCCAGCATTTTCCTATCACACTACGCTAATAAGTATCCAGCATAAGAGAGAGTATGAATAACGAAGAGAACCAGGGAAGCATTTATTCCTATTTTCATGAAAATTTCATTCCTTTCCTCCAGGAAGTGTTCCTCGATTACTGCAATGACTTTTCTACATAACTGTCTTCACTACCTGTGGTCATTCAGCCAAACGATATGCCAAAATCATACTGTTTTCCATATATTCACTTTGCTGTGGTTCCCCCAGGCAGGAATCATGGGATAGAACTTTATTTTTCTATCATAAAGTGAAAGCTCATCAGTGGACTAACATGCATGCAGTAGCTTTGCTATGCATGGAGCACGCATGTAAACCTTTTGCATATGTTGGCTCATAGCATTCTCTCAACAGCCACAGGAAGCATGTGATTCTTCTTCCTACTTTCCAGATGAGAAAGTTGGACAGAGAGGTTAAGGATCTTGCCAAGGTCACATAGCTCATAAGGAGTAGAGTCAGCTGGGCGAGGTGGCACAGCTACTTGGGAGGCTGAGGTGGGAGAATTGCTTGAGCTCAAGAGAACTGCTTCAGCTCAAAGAGAATTGCTGGAGCTCACAGTGAGCTGTGATCTTGCCACTGCACTCCAGCCTGGCTGACAGAGCAAGATTGTCTCAAAAAAAAAAAATTATATATATATGTGTGTGTGTATATTAGAAAAAAAAAAAGAGTAGAGCTTTGCTTCAAAGTCCCTGCTCTTAATCACAAGTTTATACAGCCTCTTTAATATTAGAAAGTACTTAGCAATGTGTGCCAGGTGCTTAGAAAGCAGGCCCAGGTAATTTTGTGATTCCAAAATCATCTTAGACTATAAATGGAGAAAAGTCATAGTATTTCTGATACATTTGACAGGAAACTTTAAAAGATTAGTTTTACTTTAAATGAGAAATCATAAGCAAATCACCTGTTAGTTATTGTTTGAATTACTCAGGGGAATATGAGAAGCTGTACCTTCGGGACGAGTGTGTTTACGAGTATACATTATACCACCTGCCTATGCTAAGTGGGAGAAGTAAACATTTCGGCCCACTTTTCTTAATTCTACATTTTGTTTTGGTTTTTATTTTGCCATTCTAGCAGATTTTAATGCATTACATAAAAAAGCCACAAAAACAGTAAAGACAACTCTTATCTGTTTAAATCAGAAGGTAAGTTAGTGGGATATGAAGGCTTTAAAACAATACATTGAGTACAGAGAGTCTGGCCCAGCCTCTGCAGTTCCTGAGAACAGAGCAGTCAGCCTTTTAGGAAGTAGGCCCCCATGGAGTTGAAAAATACTCTGAGGACCAGAACATGATCTGGGATGGTGGGCTTCAGTTCTTTCTTTCAGCTATGTTCAATTCACATGTGCGCTATGGGCCTAATCATTCTCCTTCTCTCAGTCTGAGTTGTCTTATCTGTCATTTGGGGAACTAACAGCAGGCTTTTCCTTGGAAAGCGTTTTGAGCCCTTTCCCTGAAAGGTTTTGGTTGTCTCTGTTGTTATTAATATGACCATATCACCATTATGGGCCAGCCCTGACTTGGAATGGAAAAAGTGAGCCGACCTTGCCTGATGTGACTGTCACCCTACGAACCAGTCAGCTTGCTTTTATATGTGACCCTGATGGCCTCCTGCTACTCAACAGAGCCCAGCCTTTGGAAAGCTGGCCCAGTTGGCCTAGTTAAGAGCAAAAGTGGACTTTGCAAACAACACGTTAAGGGCTTTTTGAATGATCCAGGTGGTGTGGGTCTAGGTTCTTTTTGTGCCAAGTGGAAAATGAAGTCTGCATCCATCCTAGGGAAGCACGGCATGGGGGACCAGTGCACACATTTCTTCCCTTTCCCTGATATTCATATTTAGTCTGAGCTGCTGCATTTATACCCTTTCTTACCTACCACTAAGCAGGAACATTTTCAAAGTCCATGCACTTTGCCTTTTGGCTTTGAACCTTTCAGCTATGATGGAAACTTTGTATTTTATGTCTGCTTGGCTGAAACTGACTCCTCTGAGACAGAAGACAGTAACTGCCTTTTGGGTGATTTCACCTCCACTAATTCTTTTCACATTCTTAGAGGGTTTTTGATAGAACCAGAAGAAACAAAGCCTGCATCCTGGGCTGCATCAACTAAGAGCAGACTTCAATGGCAACAGCCTGTTTATAATCTCTTGGGCCCATTTCTATTTTCATTTTCCTGTAGATTGAAGTGGATGCAGTGCAGAAAACAATGGCAGGATAATACTCTAATCCTCTTGGTTCTCACACGTGTTACTCACTAGCATGCATTCAAGGGTGCATGTAAGAATCTTCCATCCTTATACCCATGGGTAAACAAAGGATCCCGCAGGCTGTTGCCTAGCCTGAGGGAATTAGAAACAAATGTATATACTATAATATTCCTGAAGATTAAGTTATTTGAAAGGCATTTTATTTTATAATCATGCAAATACATCTGTTCTTGTTTTTCCGGCTGGTAACCAGATCTCAAAGGGCCAGTAAATAATCCCTCTTTTCCTTTCTTCCTGGCTACTCTACCGGCTCTCCCACACCCTTTGCTCTTTGATGCATAAGATGAGATGGGTGGGTAATCAGGCACTGAAAATCCACAGTTGGCAAGGGTCATTTTTCATTTATTATTTCTTCTGGTACCCTGACTTTGCCTGACTTTCCACAGTTAAGGAAAGGGGAGGGGAAGAGGTTGATGAGAAGGTCAGTCTATTGTGTTGCCTCTGGTTCTTGTGTATCTGCCCTTCCTAAGTCTGTTTACACTCGGAATCACTTGACGTGCTGCACATTCTTCTGTATAATCTGGCTTTGAGCAGCAGTCTTTAGGCACTGGGGAGGCCCACTGAGTAACATCTGAATAGCTGAGAGAACTGGGGGACACTTTTTTAACTGTCCTCAAGCGTAGGAGAAGATACCTTTCTCAGTTAGTGCTGATCACCTGGAATGAATGATTCTGTCATTTTTCTTTGACATAGACTAAGATACATAGTATGCACAATAAGTGTTGTTCCTTTATAGTAATAAAGTTCACATGGGGCAGGGCCATTTCTGGCTTACTAAAAGGAAATGGCCATTATAAATGCTAAGCACTGCCTTTATTTGAATAAACATTATAAATGATAGAATTAAATACTACAATAGACCTCTAGAGATTATCTGATTTATTGTTGGAACACCAGTAAAATTACATGGAAAGGGTTTGAAAAGAAAGGACAGTTAAGACCACCTTAACATATTTTTCATGTATATATGTATTACAACTAAAGACTGACTACTTGTAATTAATAAAATATATCTACCTATTTGCAGATTTGAAAATCAGGATTAGTATTTGGTTCATATTTTAGAACATAATCAAGTGCTATTTTAAGTTGATCTCGGGTATCAGGATTTGATGGATGTTAAGCAAACTTGGGATTAAAATGCATTGTTAAGCAGTGAGCTAAGGTTGTGCGACTGCACTCCAGCCTGGGTGACAGAACCTGAGTCTGTCTCAAAAAAAAAATGCATTGTTGATTTTTAAAATTATTAATAATGATGGATAGACAGAATTTTCTAGGCAAAAATGTCCCCTACATGGAAGAAAGTCATTGTGTTTCCAAAACAAATTTCTTTTAATCATTTAGGAAATCATACACATCTCTATTACCTCATTGTAAAATAAACCATAATTTGACTATTTTAAAAATCATTAACCCAGTCTAATCTCCCCAGAGTCATTACAGCATAAGTATAAGAGAGTGACTTTTTACAAAACCTAAATCTTTTAGCTTACTCTTTTTTTTTTTTTTGAGATGGAATTTCACTCTTGTTGCCCGGGCTGGAGTGCAGTGGTGCGAACTTGGCTCACTGCAAGCTCTGCCTCCTGGGTTCAAGTGATTCTCCTGCCTCAGCCTCCCAAGCAGCTTGGATTACAGGCATGTGCCACCACACACAGCTAATTTTGTATTTTCAATAGAGACAGGGTTTCACACTAGTGGCCAGGCTGGTCTTGCACTCCTGACATCACTCCCAAAGTGCTGGGATTAGAGGCGTGAGCCACTGTGCCAGGCCTCTTTTAGCTTCCTTTGATTCTGGCTCTAATCAACATTTTTCTGGGTGATCCCACCAAGGGTTTATGCTCTAAATTTGTTTCCCTCCTGAACTGGAGCTGCATGAAACCACAGGATGTTTACGCAGCAGACCATGGGTTCATTTCTGGCGACAGTTTCAACAATAGTGGACACAGGTCTTTACTAAAACCTTTTTCTTTTTTTCTGACAGGGTCTCACTGTGTCACCCAGGCTGGAATGCAGTGATGTAATCTCTGCCTTCCAGGCTCAGATGATCTTCCCTTCCAACTTCAGCCTCCTCTATAGCAAGTATCATCTGAGCATGGGAGGCAGAGGTTGCAGTGAGCTGAGACCACAGGGACCAGAGGGACCACAGGCCCACAGTACCACACTGGCTAACTTTTTTGTATTTTTATAGAGACAGGGTTTTGCCACATTGCTCAGGCTGGTCTCAAACTCCTGGACTCCAGCGATCCACACAGCTCAGCCTCCCAAAGTGCTGCAATTACAGGCATGAGCCACTGTGCCTGGCCTACATTTTTTGTTTGTTTTGTTTACACAGCTGTGTCTTTACTCTTACATCTTTTAAAAATGTTGCCACTGATTAACCTCCATGTTTCATATAAACTTCTGGTGACAAATTATGATTCAGGCCAACTTATTACTACACTTTTGAAGATGATTCTAACAGTTAGCATGAACTAATTTACTGAATCTTTCCCCAAACCTGTTTTACCTGTCTCTGTCTGTGGTTTTGTTCATACGGTATCATCAGAATTCTGGTAAAATATTATCTAAATTTCTTCCCAAAAACCATCTCTGGAAGACACTTCAAAGACTTGCCTTTAATGGGTGTGAATCTCATTCTTTTTTTCTTCAATTTTAGGTTCAGGGATATACGAGGTAATTCTTGTGTTGCTATAAAGAAATACCTGAGGCTGGATAATTTATAAAGAAAAGAGGTTTAATTGGCTCACAGTTCGGCAGGTGATATAGGAAGCATGGTCCTGGCATCCATCCAGCTTCTAGGAAAGCCTCAGGAAGCCACACAATCATGGCTGAATGTGAAGAGAGAAGTTGGTGTCTCACATGTAGAGAGAGGTAACAAGTGTGGGGGAGGTGTCACACACTTTTAAACAACTAGATCCCTTGAGAACTCAATCACGATCAAGAGGACAGCACCAACCCATGAAGGATCTGCCCTATAACCCAAACACTTCCTGCCAGGCCCCACCTCCAGCACTGGGGATTACATTTCAATGTGATATTTCATTGGCGACAAATATCCAAACTCTATGAAGGGGGTACCTGTGCAGGTTCGTTACATTAGTATATTGCCTGTTGCCGGGGTTTGGTGTATGAACGATCCCATCACATCAGGTAGTGAGCACTGGTATCTAACTATATCTAAGTATCGTTAGCTTTTCAACACTCAACCCACTTCCACTCTTCCCTCTAGTAGTCCGTGTCTATCGTTTTCATCTCTGTGTCCAGGTGTACTCACTGTTTAGCTCCTGCTTGTAAGTGAGAACATGCAGCATTTGGTTTTCTGTTCCTGCATTAATACACTTAAGATAATGGCTTCTAGCTACATCCATGTTGCTGCAAAGGACATGTCTTTGTTCGTGTTTACGGTTGCATAATGTATATGGCATGGTGTAAATACCATGGTGCCACATTTTCTTTATCCAGTTAATGGGTATCTAGGTTGATTCTATGTCTTCGCTATTGGGAACAGTGCTGTGACAAACATACAAGTGCATGTGTCTTTTTTTGGTAGAAGGATTTAATGGTGGTGGGTTGAATGGCTGCTCTGTTTTAAGTTCTTTGAGAAATCTCCACACTGCTTTCCACAATGGCTGAACTAATTTACACTCCCACCGACAGTTTATAAGCATTCCCTGTTCTCTGAAACCTCATCAACATCTGTTATTTTTTGACTTTTTAATAATAGCCATCTTCACTGGTGTGAGATGGCATTTCATTATGGTTGTGATTTGCATTTCTGTAATGACTAAAATCTTTGGTATTTACTTTATTACTTCTTTTTATTGCAATATTATTGGATTCAAATTTATTATTTCACAGCTTACATTCTATTTGTTATCTGTCTTTCTAAAAAGATAATCCTTTCCATAGCCTTTAATTAATAACTACACTTGCTTCTTTTAATAATAGTTTATATTCCATTTTACCTCAGAACTTTGAGAAATTTTGAAAGAAACATTCTCTTGCTTTACAATTCTGCCTGATATGTCCCAAGCTTTATTTGACTGGGCTTATTAATATGGCTGGGAGGATAGATAGATGAACATTGAAACCAAAAGCTGAATGGAATCATTCTTTTTCAGTTCAAACTGTACTTGAATCATTAAATACTTTATATTTCTATTCTTAACAATAGAAAAACATATGAGATTAGAATAAATGAGTGATAGGTTCTAATTGCTTTTCCCTGCAATTAACAGTATTTTATGTTTAGTCCTCAGCCATGGTATTTATTTAGAGCATCAATTAGGTATGATGGGGAGTGAAGTAGAAGAAATGACATGTCAGAGTCTCCAGGAAAGAGGTTTGATTTGGAGGTTGAATTTACAAACGTATGTTTGCCTTTTTGAGAATCAATTCCATGGGGAGACTCTGATGGGACTTATGGGACTGTACTGGGTGAAAGTGGCAGACTTGCAGCCATTCATTTAAAGCATTTGCAGGAGGGTCAATTTAAGTGGATGCAGAGGCCTCCTCCCCTCTCAGGACATCTATTTTCATCAGTTGATGTGCAAGGAGGAATATGTATGTCTGTATGTGTCTGTGTGTGAAGCAGATTTGAGAAGAGGGTGATGCTATTATTCAACTTCACAGGGGATAATATGAATGGCAAAAAACTGGAGAGCAAGGTGCTTTATTTCCTGGCCTATGCTCAGAGGCCAAGTTGACTCTGATGCTCACCTGTGAGGTGCAGCTAAAGATTCTCAAGATACTTGGAAACTCCTCCATGGTAGTCTGAGATCCTCCAATATTCAGTTCTCAGAGGTAAAATGCAGATATTAATGTCAGCATTTCACTTTATCACATGCTTCTGAGACAAGAAGACTTGGGCGACAAGTTTTAAAACTTTATAATGAAAACTAAGGTAACTGGAACACTAATAATTCCAAACTCTATGTCAGTGTCATGTGCTAAAGGATGAACTTGTAGGTATAGAGAATTATTGATATTAAAAAGATATAATCATCCTGATTTTTATAATGAAAAGGGGTGCCTATAGAAAGCCAAACAGCAAAACAGCATTTTCTGAGAAACTCCTCATGTGTGGATTATAACCAGTGAGTATTATAAACCGTTAGTAAATTTCAGTGACCGGAATTGTTTCTGACTCCAACGAGTCACTGACTATGTGACTTTTGACAAGTCTTTTAACCCTGTGTCCACAGTTACTCCATCAGTGGAACTAATTTGATACTTGCTGTCTATAAACTTCAAGAAGAGTGCCTTAGTAATAGTTCATTTTTATTTAATGTGTTAGTGACTCTACAAGCAAGTTAAAACTTATTTGTGAATTATTTATCAGGAAACTGAGAAATCAAGTTTTAGTAAATCAGTTGCATTTCCAATGGCATGGCAGATTTCTCACAGAAATCCCTATGCCCTTGCTCTCTAGACAAAACACCTGTGATGTCATTGAATTCATGCATGCCATCTATTATGATGAAAAGGATAATTTCTTTTTGTCAACAGATATAAATATTTATATCTCTAAAATTTCTGAATGGAAATAAGGTCAGTACTTTTTGCCTGGAAGAAACTCCTTGCAATGCAGGGAAAGGGAACTTAAACATAATCTGGCAATCTTGCAGAGCTGAGGAGACAGAGATTAGAGTTCAGGAAGTCAGCGAGTCTAGAGTTTCTGTGGCACAGTACCAAGAGGAGGGAATTATACAGAGAAAAAGCTCCAGAAATGTGCAGAGGGGTCTTCTTGAGTCATTGGTTGAATAACAGTATGGCCAACCATTTTTTATTGCCTCTATTTGATTATTCTCTCTTTTTTTTTTTATTAATCTGGCTAGTGGTCTATTTTGTTGATCTGGAAAAAACCACCTTAAACTTCATATGGAACAAAAAAAGAGAGCCCGCATAGCCAAATCAATTCTAAGCAAAAAGAACAAAGTGGGAGGCATCACACTACCGGACTTCAAACTATATTACAAGGCTACAGTAATCAAAATAGCATGGTACTGGTACCAAAAATAAGATATCGACCAATGTAACAGAACCGAGGCCTCGGAGGCAACATCACACATCTACAACCATCCGATCTTTGACAAACCTGATGAAAACAAGCAATAGGGAATGGATTCCCTGTTTAATAAATGGTGTTGGGAAAACTGGCTAGCCATGTGCACAAAGCAGAAACTAGACCCCTTTCTGACACCTTACACTAAAATTAACTCCAGATGGATTAAAGACTTAAACATAAGACCTAATATGATAAACACCCTAGAAGAAAATCTAGGCAAAACCATTCAGGACATAGGCATAGGCAAGGATTTCATGACCAAAACACCAAAAGCATTGGCAACAAAAGCCAAAACAGACAAATGGGACCTAACCAAACTCCACAGCTTCTGCACAGCAAAAGAAACAGTCATTAGAATGAATCAGCAACCAACAGAATGGAAGAAAACTTTTGCAATCTACCCATCTGACAAAGGGCTGATATCCAGAATCTACAAAGAACTAAAACAGACTTACAAGACAACAGCAAATAAGCCCATTCCAAAGTGGGCGAAGGATATGAACAGACACTTTACAAAAGAAGGCATACATGAGGCCAACAAACATATGAAAAAATGTTCATCATCACTGGTCATTAGAGAAATGCTCATCAAAACTACATTGAGATACCATCTCACGCCAGTTAGAATGGTGATCCTTAAAAAATCTGGAGACAACAGATGCTGGAGAGGATGTGGAGGAATAGGAACACTTTTACACTGTTGGTGGGAGTATAAATTAGTTCAATCATTGTGGAAGACAATGTGGCGATTCCTTAAGGACCTAGAAATAAAAATTCCATTTGACCCAGCAATCCCATTACTGGGATAATATATCCAAAGGATTATAAATCATTCTACTATAAGGACACACGTACACGAATGTTCACTGCAGCACTGTTTACAATAGCAAAGACTTGGACCAACCCAAATGCCCATTGATGATAGACTGGACAGGGAAAATGTGACAAATATACACCATGGAATATTATGCAGCCATCAAAAACGATGAGTTTGTGTCCTTCGTAGGGACATGGATGAACCTGGAGACCATTATCCTCAGCAAACTGACACAAGAACAGAAAATCAAACACCGCATGTTCTCACTCATAGGTGGGTGTTGAACAATGAGAACACATGGACACAGGGAGGGGAGCATCATACACTGGGGTCTGATGGGGAAATAGGGGAAGGACAGCAGGGAGTAGGGAGTTGGGAAGAGAGAGCATGGGGAGAAATGCCAGATGTGGGTGAAGGGGAGGAAGGCAGCAAATCACACTGCCATGTGTGTATCTATGCAACTATGCAATAATCTTGCATGTTCTTCACATGTACCCCAAAACCTAAAATGCAATTAAGAAAAAGAACAACTTCCAAGGAAGTGACTATTACTTCAGATAAAATTCCCAGAGCTCACACAGAACTAAGAATTTTTTGTGTTCCCTCTAAATGGAGAGACCTCATTGAACCACTGGGCATTCAACAGGATCCTTAAAATGGCACAACTTAGAAGCAGGGCTAAATTAGAGCTAGTATAAAACTACTGTAAGCATTCCCCAAAGGAGCTTAAAACAATATAACAAATGGATCAAACTAGCTCATAATTAACTTAATTACCTTCAAGAAAAGGTACAAAAGTCTTTAAAGTAATACAATGAGATCCATCATTCAAAAATCAGAAAAATCTAAATGAATAGCCTTCAATAAACAAATCATGGCTGAGTGCAGTGATTCACACCTGTAATCCCAGCAATTTGTGAGGCCAAAGTGGGTGAATCACCCGAGATCAAGAGTTTAAGACCAGGCTGGCCAACATGGAGAAACTCCAACTCTATTAAAACTCAAAAAATCAGCCAGGTGCTCTGGTGTGTACCTGTAGTCCCAGCTACTCAGGAGGCTGAGGTGGGAGAACTGCTTGAGTCTGGGAGGTGGAGGTTGCAGTAACCCAAGATTGAGCACTGCACTCCAGCCTGGGTGACAGAGTGAGACTCGATCTCAAAAAATAAACAATTGGGAGGCCAAGGCGGGTGGATGACGAGGTCAAGAGATCAAGACAATCCTGGTCAACATGGCAAAACCCCGTCTCTACTTAAAATACAAAAAATTAGCTGGGCATGGTGGTGCGTGCCTGTAGTCCCAGCTACTCAGGAGGCTGAGGCAGGAGAATTGCCTGATCCCAGGAGGCAGAGGTTGCGGTGAGCCGAGATCGCTCCATTGCATTCCAGCCTGGGTAACAAGAGCGAAACTCCATCTCAAAAAAAAAAAACCCCAGAGAAGTCACTAGATATTTTAAGAAGTATAAAAAATATAATCAATAACCAGGAGGAAATCAGTCAACAAAAACAGATCGAGAAATGACATAAATGAAGAAATTAAGAGACAAGGACATTAAAACATCTGTTATAAATATAATTTATATGCACGTGAAGTTAGAAAAATATGAACATGAGCAGAAAGATGAAATATAAAAACAATGGAAATGTAACTTCTAATAATGAAAAAATGCAATATCTGAAATAAAATATATCATAGATAAAAATAATAGTTGATTTTATATGTAAGAAAAATAAAAAGCAGTGAAATTGAAGGCATAAATAGGAAAACAGAAAAAAAACAAAGCATGAAAAAAGTGAAGAATAAAGCATCAATGAACTATTGAACAATATCCAGTGAAATATATATAACTAAAGTCTCAGACTGTATGTTAAATATTTGAAGAAATAAAAAAATTTTTCAAATTGATAAAAATAATAAAATGCCGTATTCCAGAAACTCAATAAATCCAAAGCAGAGTAAATATTTTCAAAAACATATACATCATAATTAACATGCAGAGAACAAGTAATCGATGTAAAATCTTACAACTAGGTTATTACATAGAAACTGTGCAAGCTCAAAGAAAATGAAATGACATCTTTTGAGATACTGAAATAAAAAATGCAAAAATGTCAAATTAATATTCAATATCGAGTGAAAATAGCTTTGGTAAAATGACTTTTTCTACACAAAGAAATAAAGTTTATCAGGAATGATAAATATGTGGGTGAGTATAAAAGATATTTTCTCATTTGTAAATTTCTTCAAAAAATAATTGTTAAGAGCAAAACCAATAACAGAATATAGTGAGATCTATAAAATAAAGCAGGGTAGGGCAAAAATAGAGCACGTTATAATAAGATTTTTGTACTATATAAAAGTGGTGTAACATTTGAAGCTACATTATAAGATAAAGATGCATATTATAAATATATATAAAGCAACCTCTCAATACTTTAATAAGCAAAAGAGGAGGTAATATGAAATTAAAATGATAATAATAATAATAATAATAAAATAGGCTCCATTATTCTAAAAGGAGACAGAAAAAGAACAGATGAAAAAACATTGAAAACAAATAGCAAAATGGTAGATTTACTAAACCCTACTGAAAACTGTATTACATATAAATGGTTGAAAATGCCAATTCAATGACAGAGATTGTCTGGGAAAATAAAAGCAAAGAAGTTCCTGCTGTATGCAGTCTATAACAAACTGACCTTAAATATAAATATAAAAGGGTTAAAAGTAAGAGAATGGGCAAAAATAGACTATGCAAACACTAACTAAAAGTAATCTGGAGTGTATACATTAACACCAGGTGAAATAGATTTTAGAATAAAAAATCACCAGTAATAAAGAGGGTCATTTTCTAATAATAAAAAACTCATCAAGAAGACACAGTAATCCTAAAAGTGTAAGCAGAATTTCAAAGTACATGACATAGTTGAAAGAAATAAAAGAAGAAATATACAAATTAAATTTTAGAATAGATGTCAACACTGTTTTTCAGTAACAGAGACCAACTAGATAAAAAATTAATAGAAACATAGAATAGTTGGGCAGCATTATCAACCAATTTGATCTAATTGTTATTTATAGATAACTCCACTGCAAAGCAGCAAAATACAAACATTTTTAAAGCACTTATGGAATCTCCATCAAATAGACCATTTCTGAGGATAAAAAAAAAATTCAACACTTCACTAAGATTGAAATAATATAAATATATTATTGACCTCAATAGAATTAAATCAGAAATAAATGGCAAGAGGATAGCTTCAGAAATTCCCAAATATTTGGAAAATCACATATTTCTACATACCCCATGGATCAATGAAAATATGACAAAATAATTTGTCTGCATAAAAACAAAAATACATCATGTCATAATTCATTGAATGCAGATAAAGTGGTGCTTAGGAGAGAAATTAATAGCATTAAATGCTCATATAAGAAAATAAAATAGTCTTAAATCAATGATTTATGTTTCTACCTTGATCAAATTTGGGTCAAAGTAAGCAATAGGAAGGAAATAATAAAGAAGGGTATAGAAATCAAAGAAATAGAGATAGAAAAATAACAAAGAAAATAAAATATGATTCTTCAGGCAGATTAATAAAACTGCTACACCTTGAGCTAGATTAATATAGGAAAAAAATGATAAATACCTAATATTAGAAATGAAGGAGAGAAATAAATACAGATCCTAAAAATCATAAATGGATAAGGACATGATATAAATCTTTTTTTTGCCAATTTTCAAAAGTGTGATGAAATAGACGAATTCCTGGAAAGAACAAAAATAGACACAAAGCTTACCAAGAAATAGATGCATGAACAGCTTTTTATCATCGTATTTATAATTAAAGTTCTTCTCACAAAGAAAATCTAGCCACAGTTGGCTTTACAGCTGAAATCAACTAAATATTTAAGAAAGATATTATACCAATACTATATAAACTTCTCCAGATAATTGGCATATAAACTTTCATTTTATTAAGCTAGTATTGCCCTAATACAAATACATTACTTATATATTTATGTATTCCTCAAAAAAAGGAAAATTACAAACCAATAAATCTCATTTTCATAACTATAAAACCCTTCACAGAAGAGCAAATCGAATCCAGCAATATGCTAAAAGGATAATACCTTATGACCACTTGGAGATTATTCCAGTAAAGCCAAGTTGGTTTAACATTTCTTAAAAAGTAATCAATATAAATTATCAACTAAACCTGCAATGAGATGCCTCTACTCACCCTCTGGAACAGTTACAATTAAAAAGATGGACATTACCATATGCTGGTGTGGCTTTGGGGCAACTGGAACTATCACACATTACTGTTGGCAATGTCAAGTGCTACAGCCCCATTTAGGAAAACAGTTTGGAAGTTTACTTCAAGTTAAATGACAATTTATGAGTCAATCATTCCATTCCTATGTATTTTTCCAAGAGAAATGAAAATATACAACTATACAAAGACTTATATGAGAATGGCCATAGCAGCTTTATTCATAACAGCAAACACCCAAAACAACTCAAATGGGTTGGCAGATAATTGAACAAAGAAAATTAACAGGTAAATAAATAGACAACAGACAATGGTATATTTTAACAAAGGAATATTACTAAGCAATAAAAAGGAACAAATTGCTGACAGACTCAATAACTTGGGTTAATCTCAAAAACATTATGCCAAGTGAAAGAAGTTAGACATAAAATACTAAATATTTTCTGTATAATTTCACTTATATGACATTCTGGAAAAGGCAAAATTATAGTGACAAAAAGTACATGAATGGTTTACTAGGTCTGAGGGTGGATGTAGTGGGTTGATGATAAAGGGATGGGTAATAAAAGGGGTTCCATATCATGAGTATGGTGGTAGTTATAGGACTGTATACACTTGCCCAAACTAATTAAATGATATATTTAAATTGGGTGAGTTTTGTTGTAAGCAAATTATGCATCAATTTATCTAATTTTAAAAAAAGTTTTTTTTCAACCACAGTGTAGCTTACAATACATTTATTTATTCACTCATTCACTTAACTAGTTATAGGACTGAGACTCTGATGATTGCGGCCACGCATAAATGGAACGTGGTCAACATGACTTGACAAAGAAGCTTACAGTTTAGTTGAGGAGAAAAACAACTGAACCACCAGTGTAGCACAGTGTCCAGAAGTGTCCAGTATGGGGCCATGTGGGAGAACTGTTGTTACCAGATTTGTGGGATAACAGGCTTGTTGGGAGTAGTGACAGCCAAATGGAAACCTGAAGGCCTTCTAAATACCATACCATATAATGACTGCCTTTCTGGACTTCAGGCCATGTAACTTTTTAAACTTTTGGTAGGCTATACTTCAAAGCTAAAAAATCAGTACTGCACAATAAAATGATTTCCTCTCTGGTGAGATGAAGGTAGTGAAATAGACAATGGTGTGAATGGTGAGCCTTATCACAAGACAAGTCATATTTGTGTCTTCAGTACCATATCTTATTTGTCTGTGCATGCTTAATGAGCCATAGAGTAGTTGAATTAAGCACAGAAGTGCTCTATAAATTATCTGTTGAATAAAACATGAAGGGAAGGCTGGGCAATACCTGAACCAGGAACCCAGTGGCAATGAGGCATAATGGACTGTCTGGGGACCCTGGGCCTATGTGCGAACTGTAGCTGCCACTGTTGATAATGGGAGTTAGTTGGTCTGGTGGCAGCACTGCATTTGACAGGATGGCTTTTAAGTGCTAGCTTTTCAGGTAAAATGCTTGGTGACCCACCTCTCCCTGTTGTTTTGCTTCTTGAGAAAACAAATAGCAAACCTGGAGAAAAGCTTTCTAGCAATTTTAAAGCTGTAACAGTAGAGAAAACTCTTGTCTCTTTAGGTTATTTTTAATCCACCTTATTAGGTTGAAGAGTCCTTGATACACACACACACACACACACACACACACACACACACACTTTTTTCCCTCTAAAAACACAGGAAGTATATATTATTTTAAACTACTTAGATGCAACCAAATAACAAGGGTTCTTATTAACAATAATTGATTTAAAAATAAAATCTCTGATCACTGTAATGTGAAATCTCAGTGTTATTCAGGTTGTGTTAACTGAGAAAAAAAATTATTTGGTGTCTAAGAAACAACGACAGAATACAAAACTGGTTAAATAACCCAAGGTACAGAGGTCATGAAAGTAAAAACAGGAAATTTGGTCTTTTGTTCTTTTTTTTCTGTAATAGAAATATCTTTCTGTTCTCTTTCATATTGTCCTTTATTACCTCATTTTATCCTTCCATCTTTCTGAATTAATGCGGTTTTGTTTCCCATTTTTCTTTCTTCATATTCCTTAGATTGTGGAGTTCTTATGTTCTTTGCTTAAATCAATGGTTCTCAAAGTTGGGCACATGTGAGAATCACGTAGAATCACAGTGCTTGGTAAACACAAATTGCTGGGCTCCAACTCTAGTGTTTGATGCAGTGTGGGGAGAGAAGGATGTGTATGAGAATTTGTATTTCTAACATGTTCCCAGATGACGCTGCAGGCCCAGCAACCACACTTTGAGAAACACTGACTTATAAGTCATCCCACTGATAGCGACCAAAGGACATCATGAGTATTCTACAATGGGCTAAAATGGAATTTAGATGGGCTGGAAGACTTATTGCATGAGATCCATGCAATACATCTTCAAGCTCAAGGTTAATGGCTGATATTGCTTTTACCCTGGAAATTAGAGATACTGTAGAATCTTTTTATAGTTATTCCAGTAAGATTATAAATTCAGAAAATGAACAGTCTTGGATCTTATTGTTGACCCTTCTTCCTGATAAATTCCTTTTCTTAATTTACATAATCACCTTGCAGCAATTTTTAAAGTTTTGCTGAATATCTTCTACTGAAAATAAAATACATACCTTATCATCAAATGGTTCTGGTATCTGAAGAAAATGAAAGTAAGTATTTCTAGGTTTTTCAGCAGGTCAAGAATGGAAGAACAATTGGTTAACAAGAATGAAAACAACGTAAGAATATTTATTGTCTGTATAATATGCATTTGACAGAACTAATACAACACATCTTTCCTTGCAGGATTGGTAGTTATGCCTTTTCTACATGATTTGCCAAAAGTAACAAAATTAATAAATAAAAAGCCTCTGAAAAGGCAGACTCTTAGTATTTTCATTAGGCTTCAGAAAGTCACTCTTTTCCCTATTATTTTCTTCATGTGATTTTCCTGAATGTAAATATGCGTGTGGATTTGTCATCCAGTGTTTTTCTTATTCACACTTGTTCCTTTGTTCATCCTTTGCAGTAAAGCTGACTTCTCTTTTTATTGAAGCTCATTCTAAGCTTCCAGGTTACTTTTTATTCCTGTGGTCCTTTCAGTTGTGTACCTGAAGGGAGTATTGTGTGTTCTGTGTAAAGCATTGATAGCTGGTAACAATCAAGTCCCTATTAGCCAATTAAAGCTGGCAAGATATGGCCTCTTGCCCAAGCTCTAGGACCTTTTGATTCAGACATGCAGCGCATACCATTTGAACTTAAGATTCCCTGCTTCTGGCCCAGCTGTCTCATTGTTTTGTTGAACTGGGTGGGAGACCACAATGATAGAAGCATGGGTGAGTAAGAGAAGGCTCTGGAAGAAATACAAGCTGTGCATCCAAAATCTTAGATACTTTGCTTGCCATTAAGAAGCAAACCCACTCATGATTATGGTTTACTCTTTATTTCCAAATGCTTTTAGATTCCTGTTCACCTAAAAGTCAGATCAACTACTAAAGAGGGCCATGTCACAAACACTTTGACTGTGTGCTTAGGAAAGGGCGGTCAGTGCATACCAACCATACCGACAAACACATTGCACTTTGGGCCCTTTCTGGAGCTCTTCAGGAAAGTCAATGGGAGTTTTGTGTAAACAGGCAGCCAAGTGGGCTCATTGCATTTGCTTCTTTGCCTTCGGTCACCTGCATTTGGATTTTAAACTGCAGTAAACCTTGGGAGTCATTATGGCTTGATTATAGTCTCATTCTATTTATCCCCCTTCCTTGGGATACCTTAGCAATTTTTATTTTGACAGTTCCACTTGGCAAGTGCTCCTGTTCCCAGATAATGTATTAGAGATTAATCAATGGTGTCTGAGACTGGCATTGTTTAGGAGCTAGCAGATGTTCAAAGATTAGTAGCATGAAGAGAATTAGAGGGAAATGAGCATAGAGAAGAGTTGGTAATTGTAATGTGGAGGGATCCTATTTTAGGCCTGATAGAATGCTTTGAGGCCAAAGAGCTTTAGAAATCCATTTTCAATTTTAATCAACCCAGTATGTTTTATAGTCACATGTTACACGAAGACATTGCATTGATATATTAGAGCTTTCTTAACATTCTCTGATCTTCGTGTGGAATTTCTCTCTTCAATCTGATATTACCATTTCTTTTTCTTTTTTGCCATGAGGAAGTTTTGTTTGGCCTGGAATAAATGAAACTAGGAGCCCAAAAGGCTCAGTTAAATTGAGCTTGAAACTGAAAACCCATGACGCTCTAGTGAGCACTGAGTGCAAAGAAGAATATTTGCTATGCTTCACCCCCAGTGGAATCCTCTGACTTTTCTATTTCTATTTTCTCTTTGCCTTCCAAACCAGAAGATAGAAAAATTATAAATGTATAAAACTAAGCCTTCTAAGATGTTAAATTCTTATAAACTAGAACTTTTAATAATTGACTAAGTGACTCTGATCACACCATTGTTGACTGTGAGCAAATTTAGCGAGCCATGAAATACCCTGGCATTTTATGTCAGCTTCCAACTGGCCAATGCACAGATGCCATGCTTGCTGCTGACAGCTATCAGACCTGTGCCAGTTGGCAGCTTTAGCTACAGCCATCGATCAAATGGAGATGGAGAAAGCATTGATCTCCATTTTGCCTGCTAGGCCAGTCCTTTCCTCAATTCAGGACTGGGACAGCCCAGTGCAGGTCCTTGATAAATTCAGGGAAATTCATATTAGAGGGATCTCTTTAAGAACTTCAGTAGCATTGATTACTGATACACCTGTCAAGTCCCTGCAATAATTTAGTTTCATTAATGTTTCCCTACTATGGCAACATTAAACCTGACAGAAAATTCCAGCTGAAATTAGGACACAGCAACTTCGACATTTTCTTCATTGTCAACTAAGATTGGGGTACAGAAGAAATGTTTTAGGGAAAAAGTTTGAAGCTGGCATTTTAAAATCTGTCTCTATTAGTTTGGTTCACTCCTTATCATAAACCTTGGTAATTACGTTTTGTACATCCCTCGAGGCTTCAAGACTGACAAGACTCTGTTTAAAGAGAAGGAGTGGAAAACTCCCAACAATACTTGATTCAGCTTACTTGGCTGCATGCATTATGACACCATCTTTCATCACTGGAGTAATCTCATATAGTAATGTTGGACAGCATAATAATAAATTGCTTTTATCCTGCCTTTTTTCAGTTTAGAGATTTCCCTTGTAGCAAATATTTTTCTGTGGAAACCACATACATTTTTCTTAGTTTTTTTTTTTTTTGGGAAAAAAAAGAAAATTGAGTAATGTTTTTACATCTACTTGGTATTCTGTATTTCCATGAAGAAAATAAATGCTCACATTTCCCAGGCTTTTCTTGATTCTGAACATTTATTCTCACCATATACACAGAGAGTTCTTTATAGTACTTCTCTTAAAAGGGCCTAACCCTATGCTAAATACAGGAAGTAAGGGATGGATCATGATGAGAGAAGAAGAAAAGAGATAAGATGAAAATATTATGCTACCTAAAAGATTTTAGGCAAGATTTCTGCACACTACAGTTTTGGTAGCTTTTGATGCTGTTGGCTTTTACTATAGTATGGAGCTGGTTCTGTTTGTATAGGAAAGATTTTGCTTTGTTTCCCTATTGCTTGAAAGAAACTTTAGTTTGTGTGTGAATATTTCTAATTCACACACAATGCAAAAGCACCACTCAACATTAAATCAGAGTCTCTTTGTATGAAATGACCATTCTGATTCTAATTTTTTTGAACAAGATGAGGAATTCATTCATTGCAAAATGAATAAATATAATAATAACAATGGCATATGTTAAAATATTCAGTTCAAGTGAGTGCAGTTTATTCTTTTTTCCATTTGGACCTTTGGTGCTTTGATACATTTGACATCTGTTAAACTGTTAAAATATTAGTACATTTTACATATTTTAAATGTGTCACCTTATTAATTCTAATAATTGTGGAAGCAAATATGGTATTGTTTTTATCCCGATTTGTAGATGAGAAAACGGAAGCAATGAAAAGTTAAGTAATATCTTCAACTTATCAAGTTGATTACTGGTAAACTGAATTTAGGGAATCTGACCCCAGATATCTTCTTTTAAATGGATACTTTAATGTTAATAATGGGATGTGGCTAAGGTTCACTTGCTTCTTTGCAAACAATCAAGTCGAATGTTTCCATTTTCACTTGTAGGTACTGTCTACTGACCTTATGTTACAGTAATCCACATTATTTCAACATTTCTTAACTTTTCTTTTGGATCCTTCTCTGAGTGTTAAGATTGTTGAGTAGATAAACAAAATGTAATATGTTCATATAATGGAATATTACTCAGCAATGAAAAGCAATGAAGTACTGAAGCATGCTACAACATAAATGAGACTTACGTGAAGTAAAAGAAGCCAGGCACAAAAGTATATATATTGCTTGATTCCATTAATGTGAAATGTTCAGAATAGACAAATCTACAGACAGAAAGCAGATCAATGGTTGGCAGAAGCTGTGGGAAGGGAGGCAATAGGGACTGGCTGCTAATGTGGGTTTCTTTTTGGTAAGGCAACTACTATTAGGTCCCTGCTCAGGTCTTTTTCTCAGAACCGAGTTTTGATATCAAGACAACCAGAAAGAAGTATCTATCATCCCTCTGTGACCTCATGCAGTCAAACTCCTGGGAGTGACAAACTTCCCCAAAGAGCCCAGAGTAGTCTTTGCATCTACATACTAATACTAATACACATAATCTATACTAATCTATATACTAATACTAATAAACATAATCTATACTAATCTACTAATACTAATACACATAATCTATACTAATCTGTATACTAATCCACATAATCTATACTAATCTATATACGAACACTAATCCACATAATCTATATTAAATACTAATACTAATACGCATAATCGATACTAATCTATATACTAATACTAATACGCATAATCGACACTAATCTATATACTAATACTAATATGCATAATCTATACTAATCTAAATACTAATACTAATACGCATAATCTATACTAATCTATATACGAATACTAATACACATAATCTATACTAATCTAAATACTAATACTAATAGGCATAATCTATACTAATCTATATACGAATACTAATATACATAATCTATACTAATCTATATATGAATACTAATATATATAATCTATACTAATCTAAATATGAATACTAATACGCATAATCTATACTAATCTATATACGAACACTAATCCACATAATCTATACTAATCTATATACTAATACTAATACACATAATCTATACTAATCTATATACTAATACTAATACACATAATCTATACTAATCTATATACTAATACTAATACGCATAATCAATACTAATCTATATACTAATACTAATAGGCATAATCTATACTAATCTAAATACTAATACTAATAGGCATAATCTATACTAATCTATATACGAATACTAATATACATAATCTATACTAATCTAAATACTAATAGGCATAATCTATACTAATCTATATATGAATACTAATATCCATAATCTATACTAATCTAAATACGAATACTAATACACATAATCTATACTAATCTATATACTAATACTAATACACATAATCTATACTAATCTATATACTAATACTAATACACATAATCTATACTAATCTAAATACTAATACTAATATGCATAATCTATATACTAATACTAATACGCATAATCTATAATTTATATACTATACTAATACGCATAATCTATACTAATCTATATACTAATACTAATACACATAATCTATACTAATCTAAATACTAATACTAATATGCATAATCTATAATCTATATACTAATACGAATATGCATAATCTATAATCTATATACTAATACTAATACGCATAATCTATACTAATCTATATACTAATACTAATACACATAATCTATACTAATCTGAATACGAATACTAATATACATAATCTATACTAATCTATATACGAATACTAATATATAATCTATGCTAATCTATATATGAATACTAATACACACAATCTATGCTAATCTATGTACAAATACTAATACACATAATCTATACTAATCTAAATACTAATACTAACACACATAATCTATACTAATCTAAATACTAATACTAATAAACATAATCTATACTAATCTATATACTAATACTAATATACATAATCTATACTAATCTATATACTAATACTAATATACATAATCTATACTAATCTATATACTAATGAGCATTTCTCACTCACAGGTTACTCATTGTAGGGCCTAATTTGTAAAGTCTCTTGAAAGCTTTGGTATCCAAAGTGTGGTTCTAGGCCCACACAGCCACTACTTAGAGCATGTTACAAACGTAAATTCTTGGGCCTCACTTAGAGTCTGCATTTTAACAAGGTCTTTAGGTGATGCCTGAGCATCATGAAGCATGAGAAGCTCTGCTTTAAAGAACAGGCATGTCTACACTGCCAGAAACTGATCCAAAGACCAAAATTCTACCTCTACCAAATACTGGCCGTGTAAATGTCAGCAAGTCATATAACGACTGTGAGCTCGAGTTTCCACATCTGTAAAAGAGATCACATAACCAAGCACACAGGGTTGTTGACGGGCCATAGCAGAGCCCATGAAAAGTCTTTGAAATATGCGGGGTAGACGCTGTGAAAGCAAGGCTGACCCTGCGTGGATGGGACTTTTCATGTCAGGAGGAACCCAAGAGCAAGAGCAACCTCATCTTTTTGGTCCTGCCCCTGGACTTCCCCAGGACAGAGCAGCATGGGTGGCAGTAGAAGTGGGAGATAAAGTGGTCATGAATTTGTGGTGGCCAGGGCCCTGGAAAATCTGATGTCAAGGAATGTCCCAGAAGCAGGAGGAAGGTTGGCAGGGCTCAAGGAGAAACCTGCTTCCTTTAGCTTTATCAGTATATTAACACACAATGATTTTTGCACATCTGTCCCCAAACTGAGGGACTGTCCAAGGAGAGAATTGCAAAGGGAAAATGTAAGTCAGCAATAAAGGATTAAAACATAAAAGAGAGACAGAACTAAGAAGATAGGAAAAAAGGAGTGATGACCACACCCAGACTCTAAAAGAACTCTGAGGATAATCAGTTCACCCCTCAGCAGAACCCATTGTACAGGCAGATCTTCACCGTCTCTGTCCCTGTGCGGTTTGCAGGTGAATGCATTGATGGGAGGGAAATTTTCCTATTGCCCCTGACAGGCTCAGGACACGTTTTCAGAATGTATTATAAAAACAGCACTTCCTTAGCATCCCTCACTGTGGTCACACTTCCTGACCAACATGGATTTCGTTATAATAGTTTCTCTCTGTTGACAGAAATGTAACTGGCAACCTCAGGCAGCCTGCAGCTGGATCCTGAGCCAAAACAAACACACCCTTTGGCTCCTCCTAGCTCCAGATGATTGTAGTTTTTGAATATGTGCCCTGGCAGCCTCCATGGCTATCATTGTTATTATTTCAACTTATTGTAAACTTTTAAAAATAATACAAGTAAAGATACATATTCCATGATAGGACAAGGGTCACCTAAGTTCACTGAAAGAGGAGAAAACAGAGAGGTGTAAAACTGCCTGGGGCAGAGTTCCTTAGAAATACGGAGATTCATGACCTGCTAGTTCCCCTTTCCAGTGTCCTGTTGCCTGAATTGTTTTTCCCCGTTTTAGGGGTGACATGATACACTGAGTGTAAAATATGCCATCATGATCCAGAATCTACTGGTGATTTTTTTCACCTGGTTTTAATTTTGGTGATTAAAAAGTTAAATAAAATAAATAGGATCTTCAGTTTCATTTTTAAAATTTTCTATTATTTATTTCTTTCTTATTTCTATTTCTATCTCTACTTTCGTTTTGACGTTTCTATTTATTAGATATAACCACAAGCTCCTGAAATTGTGGCAAATTGAATGGGTAATAGAGTTAAAGTCTCTCTCTGCCTTTCTCCAATCTGCTCACTCATTTTCACTCATTTATGTGCTTTCTCTCCCCACCTCTGACACATGTCAATGCCCCCCAGACTCCTAAGCAGGTGTGTGTGTGTTGGAAACTTCCACCAGGGCTTCCCCATTGTGTCCTAAAACCCACTTTCCATGGCACTGCTTCCTCACTCCGTCTGTTTCCAGCATCTATTTCTACAACTTTCATTAAACATTTTTTTGCCTGCCTTGAGTTGTTACGATGCTGGCTCCTCTGACCAAAAGGTGTTGTCACTTTTTAATCTTCCTCATTTGCATCCTCATTTGATCTGGCAATGTTATTTTGCACTCAAGAGACTGTGAAGATGAGTTTATAGAATTCCTTAATTCCATAATAACTTGTTCTGGGTCACTAAAAGGGTGATGAAAGAATGTGATAATATATCTTTATCATTTTCCAAATGTTAAAAGCGATAACCAAGCTCATGATATCTCATAGAAATCCTCTACTAAAGTAAATGGAGACAATGCCACACAAACCAACAATTACTTCCCGAAGACCTGAGTCCTCAAGTTGGCTGGTCTTCCTTTTACTCGGTGTCTTAACTTTGTGGTCCATATATACCATAGAATACTATAGAGCCATAAAAGAAATAAGATCATGTCCTTTGCAGGAACATGGATGGAGCTGGTGGTCATTATTACTGGCGAACTAATGCAGGAGCAGAAAACAAAATACTGCGTGTTCTCACTGATAAGTGGGAGCTAAATGATGAGAATATGTTGACATGTAGAAGGGAACAACACACGCTAGGGCTTACTAGAGGGTGGAAGGTGGGAGGAGGGAGAAGATCAGGGAGAATAATGAATGGGTAGTAGGCTTAATACCTGGGTGACAAAATAATCTGCACAACAAACCCCCATGACACGAGCTTATCTATATAACAAACTTGCACATGTGCCCCTGAACTTAAAATAAAAGTTAAATTTTAAAAAATGAGCTAATTTAAATAAGAAGCAACAATTATGTCATCTTGCCCCTCATGACCTATGACTTTTGTGAACATCGCCAGGATATATGTGAGGTTTTTCCTTCCGTCAAAAGACAAAATTACAACACATTTAGTTGAATAAATGTATTTGGCTTTTAGTTGTGATTCTAAAATCGGGCAACACCTCATTCTGTAAAACAGAATTTTATACAATAGAGAGTGTGTTGCCATGAGCTGAGCAGAGGAGAAAGGCCTCCAGGTAGAAAGGGCTGAAGAAGGCAGAGACAAAGAATGAAAAGTGCATTGACTGTCCCAGAATAACTTTCTTCATAGGTTTAAGCAGTCGGAAATTCCGTATTATACCAGCTCAGGTAATCTAGGTTTCTTCCCGTTGACTGTTGTCAGTCTCCTGGTTTTGTGTTTATTTGTTGTTTTTTATTTTTTGAATACTGGCCTGTTTCAGAGTTTAGTTTAATTATATGGCATTTAGCACGAGTGACTCCATTCTGGTTTAGTTTGGTCTGCTGGGGCCCATTGAAGGAGCACAGTCCCAATTCTGACCTCACGTAACTTGGTTTAGTACCTCTAAGAACGGAAGTGAGGAACACAGCACCCCACTGATGACCTTTCTTCACTCACCAGGACTCTCAGCTAGAGGGGGACACCTATTAACCATCACAGTGCTCAGCTGCTCGTGACATAGGACTAACTTGTGTAGCTGCCAAGAGAAATTGGCCAAAGAACTCAGGATCGTTTCTTCCCTGCTGTGCTCTGGATTGTTCAGTCACATGATCATGACAGTTCTTCCCATTTGTTCTGTGGGTGCCCATGGAAATGTACTGTACTTTGTCAGTTTTCTTATCTGGCAGAAAAAATAGTCTCCATGGTGACTAAGAGCCTCAGACATAAGGAGGGCAAAAATCAGTAATGGAAACAGTAATTGAGTTCGAGAGTTCTTTAGGGGGAGACTGAAGGTATTGGCAATTATAGTGTAGTTGTAATATCTGCTGGAGCCAGCCTGGGAGATGCTGTACTCGACATTTTGTTGAAGTGTTTTTGAACTTCCTTGAAGCTCTTAGGGCAATGCTATCCCATAGAACTTCCTGCAGTGATGAAAATGTTCTGTATCTGCACTGCCATATGGTAGCCACTAGCCACATATGCCTACAGAGCACTTGAAATATGAGAGTGCAACTGAGGAATTTGTTTCTTTTAATGTTACTGAAGTTATACTTAAATTGAAATAGCCACATAGACTATTGGCCTGTGTAGCGAACAATGCGATTCTAGGTATCTGGCATGTGCAGACCCTGGTGGCCCATCTTTACATCTAGTTTTCTGGAAGAAAGGAAGGCCACAAGCATATATGGCACACTTTTCTCTCCAGCATCATCAAGGTCATCAATAAGAAGCCTCCAGATGTGTACCTATACTTTCCCACTAAACTGTATATTCTAAAGAAAGGGACTATTCAGCAAACTAACATAGGAACAGAAAACAAAGTACCACATGTTCTCACTCGTAAGTGGGAGTTGAACAATGAAAACACATGGACACAGGGAGGGGAACATCAACTCCAGAGCCTGTTAGGGGATGGGGTGCAAGAGGAGGGAGAGCATTAGACACATAGCTAATGCATGTGGGGCTTAAAACGTAGATGAAAGCTTGATAGGTGCAGCCACCATGGCACATGTATACCTATGTAACAAACCTGCATATTCTGCACATGTATCCTAGAACTTAAAGCATAATTTTAAAAAGGGACTCTTTTTATCTCATTCACTGCTGTACACTGAGTGTAAACTGTAGTACCTACCAGAGATGTTTTGAAAACTACTAGTTGAACCATTTTCCACATGGATTAGTCACAGGATCATAAAGTGCCAAAGGGGCTTTTGTGATTGCAGTGGATCTACCCTCAATCACTTTATTTCTTGCTGCTGGTCAAACTCAAATCTGTTGGTATGTCCATGCCTCTCCACTATGATTCAGTGAAATGTGGCCCTCTCTCTTCAAATTTAGGGGTAAGTCCTGATTGGTATAAAAAAAATCACGGCTGTTTGGCCTCATTCCTTGGAAAATAAAGGATTTAAAGGTAGGCATATACCTAGTTCCAATCAGTAAGATGTGAGGGATTTCTTCTAGAAGTGATTTTGGGAAAGATTTATTCATTAAAGGGACATAAAGAAGAGAAAGCCCCCCTACCACCCCCGCTTTTTTTTCCAGGTATTCTAGAATGGATATGGATATTAAGTCTGGAACTGCTGCAGCCATTTTGTGAACCTTGCGGGAGTTGAGCAGAGAAGAGGGAGTTGTGAAGGAAACAGAGTCCTTGATGCTTAATGGCTTAATCAACTAACCCTGAAATCTGCCCAATATCTGCACATTTTGTTATGGGGGATAATAAATTTCCTTATTTTTAAAGCCAATAGAATCAGGATTTTCATAGACTGACATCTGGGCAAGATTTAGCAGAGTCCTCTGCAAAGCTATAGTCAAGAAGTCAGCAAAGACTGAGTTCTCATCTGGAGCCTGACTGGAGAAGAGTCTAATTCCAAGCTCAGTTGGTTGTTGTCAGCATTCAGTTCTTTACAACCTATCAGAGGTCTTTACTTTTTTTGCTAGTTATGGCCAGAAGCTACTCTCAGCTCCTTTCGGCATGACCTTCCTTATGTTCGGCTCGCTTCTTCAAAAACCATCAAGAGAGAGTCTTGTCACATGATGGGTGCAATGCAGTGATGCGATCATTACCATGTTTGCTGTATTCTCTTAAAAGTAAGTCTTAGATTCTGCCCATGCTCCAGAGCAGAGAATCACATGAGGGCATGAGCATGATGACCATGCTAGAGTCCATTCGCCACAACCCTGTTATTTTAAAGGTGAGGAAATTGTCCTGGGGGTGGGGGGGGTGATTCGCTTTCCAAAGACATAGCTGCATGGTAGAAAAACTAGGAGGAGACTCTCCACATTTTCATTTCAACCCAGGACATACACCATTAAGTAGCTCTGTGAAGTGAACCCTGTCACTTAATCTCTCTGAACTTCTGTTTTCTAATTTCTAAGACAAGGCTAATGAGATCTCTCTTTAAGAAACTGTTTGGGGTGTTTCACATGATAGCACTTATAAGTGCCTACCTTGGTTTCTGCAGATACTAGATATTTAAAAATATTAGTTTCTATATGTTCCCTTTCCTTTTATCATGCAGTCCCATTTATTTCTTAAGTAGGGAGGACTAGAATGTTTAGTTTACTATGATTTACTTTTGAAGTTTAATCTGTTAGGTTGAAAATGATGGTAAGCAAAGGTGTCTTGAACCCTCTCAGGGGTAGAAACCCAGATCCGAAGTTAAATAGGGATCCCCGATTTAAAAGGTGCTAACCTAATCTTATCTTTGCTTTGGCTACAATCTCTGAACTTGAAGTCACAGAAATTGTATTGCAGAGCTGGGCTTTGGGAACTTTTCTTTAGTAGTTTTCTTTTTAAAATTAAGGTCAACCAGTTCCACTGGAGGGCATCTTTTTTAATTGATTGTCATAAATAGTACACCAATAAATGCTTTAAAGGGAGGCTGTAGGCTTGATGGTTAATGAAAATTCTTAAAGTGCAGCTGTTAGGCTGTGATTCTTGAAATGAAATTCAGAAATTTCCATGGGTTCAATATAAGTTCACTTTATCAAGCCTGCATGAAAATTCTCATTCCTTCTTCCTGACCGACACTGAATTGTTTTATAGCAGAAGGTCAAACAGGGTATGTGTTCTTTCTCACTACAGTATCAGACTGTTGTCCTTTGGGGACAAAAGTCCTTATACACAGGTGAACTGTCATGTGTGATATGAAAGTAATGTCTTATGATAGACTTTGACAGAGTTAAGAGCCAGACTTTGTCCCCTTATTTATTAAGTTAAGCTCCTAAGGGAGAGATGTGTATTGCAAGTGTTCCAACAATACGCATGGATATTTATACTAGGTCTTCGTTCCATGGTGCCATTCTGGCCTGCATCACAAGTCTGAATTGCTTTAACTGTACTTATTTTGTAGTCTCAGTCTTCTTATAATAAAAATAATTAAGCGTTATTGAGATCTAACCATGTGCCAGGCCAAACTTTGTCCTAAGTGCTTTTCAAGTCCTAAGTGGCTTAATCCTCTCAAATACCCTTGATGTAGAAACTACAATCAATGTGGATATATTATTAGAACAGCTATAGATAAAACATACATGATCAACTTAAGTTTACCTCTGAATCTGTCTGCAAAATGCAGGATATCATTAATGATATCAGAGGGTAGAGGCAAACCTGTTTTTCTTCTTATCTGTACTTGTCTAACAGAACATCTAACTGTTTAATTTACTCTAGGCTTTGCTAAAATAAGAGGGCCAAGACATTCAGAGTCTCATCGTTTACTATGAAGACATCCCTAGGTCTTCAAAAGTAAGGATCATCTTATACTACTTCTTTTTTTCTGAAATACCTGGCCCATGAAGATTACTCATTAATAATTATAGAATTATAATTGAATTTAATATTAATATGCCTTCTGAGTTATAATGGATTATCTGAAATATTGCTATGTAATAGATTCATTTATTATGCACAAATATTTTACACATGAGTAAAAGAAGAAGAAAAAACTAAGATTTACTTGAACACAATCATGAAAATAATAATAAATGTATAATAGTCACTCCAAATACCGTATGACTATTTGTCAACAATTTTTTTTTTCTGAGATGGAGTCTCACTCTGTCACCCAGGCTGGAGTGCAGTGGCACAATCTTGGCTCACTGTAACCTCCATTTCCTGGGTTCAAGCAATTCTCCCACCTCAGCCTCTCAAGTAGCTAGGATTATATGTGTGCACCACCACACCTGGCTAATTTTTCTATTTTTAGTAGAGATGGGGTTTTGGCATGTTGACCAGGCTGGTCTTGAACTCCTGGCCTCAAGTGATCTGCCTGCCTTGGCCTCCCAAAGCGCTGGAATTGCAGGCATGTGCTACCATGCTGGGCCCGATTTGTCAATAATTAATATATTCTAGCATTCTTACTTTCATGTGCTTTCAGAGAAGGTAAGCAGTTTGTGCCGGCATCAGCAGCACTGTGCCTCCTTCTCTTGGCTGACTTTTATCACAGGGGACGCACTCACTCATGGTTTCTGTGTTGAACCCCATACCGTCATTATTTACTTTTATTGGATTACAACTAATTGGAGCACACTTGTAATTTCTACTCTTGAGGGGTGCAACAGGATCATATACTTCTATTTTCAAATCCAGAACTACCACCGAATTTTATGTTTTCAGTAATCATGTTTTAATGGGCCTCAGGGAATCATGCACCACCAGGATTAAAAAAAAAGACCGCTAAGACTCTACATATTCTATGTCCTGTCAATTTTTGAATAAATAATTTGTTTAATTAATTATGAGGGTTTTATTTATTTATTTTTGCCAATAGCTTATGGCTGACTCTTGAAGGCTAACAAATGGTTCTGAGTCGAGATCAGGGCCTTTCTGACATAGCAGACAGCTAAATCCCACCTGGTTTGAGTATCTTAGCATCATCCAGAGGCCATATAGAAACTAAAATCTAATGTCAGAAACTCTTTTAAGGAAATAATACACATATTATTTTGAGAACTATTAAGAGAATCTAGATCCTGCAGAGCTTCAGAGTATTACATATCAGTAACTTATAATGTGTTTTATTCTCATAATTGGCAGATTAACTGGGTAATGGATTTACTTGAATAGTTTCATTCCTCCCATATGGATGAGAACCAGAAGCATAGACATGGATGTGATTCTTTGCATGAAATCTTCATAGTCAATCAACAACTGACATTTAACTGAACAGATAGGTTCATAAGTACCTTGGGTGCTAACATATGGTGACATTTCCAATTAGAGGTCCCTACTGTAACAGTGGAATTGTTCTTCATTAAAAAAAAGTAATAACACAAAAGAAAGCTCACTTGATGTCTATCTGATATAATGTCTGAATAAATGAAAGTGTTTCATATAACTAAAGGAAAATAATTTGTTGCCTTAGACAATCAAAAATGCATTATGCTTAGAAAAATAAAGCCATATGTATTGTGGAAGAGATTTGCTCCCTTATATGTGGTTTTTGTTAGAACTCAGATGCCTGGATTAAATTAATATATCACACAAGAGAAATAAACAGGGTATATTACACTCTGGATTGAAAAACCCTAGGAAAAGAAGCTTACAAGTCACCCCTCCAACCTAAACCAAGTGAAAAGTTGAACAAACTGGAAATTCAACAATTCTTCTTAGATCTGTAGGAGAAGGGAAGTTGTAGGACAACCTGCTGACCCCAAAATTGTAGAGACAGAGGGGCAGATCCAGAGAATCATAATTTACTAGTATAGAACCACAAGCAGAGACTTCCACAGCTTCCCACCACTGCTGGAGTAGAAAAACGGAACTGTGATTGATGAATTGCTTGAGGCTCAGTGTGGACAACTCTGAAAGTCAAAAACTCCAGGGAGACTCTGTCATGGAAGAGCCCCTGCACTTTTGTGAGTTTTACTTCTGGGAGCATAACCTGGGTCTCTCAGTGAATATCCAAGAAGAATTAGCTATCCTTCCAGCAGAGGGAGGGGAAAGGGAGCCATTCTGAAGGCACTCCATTCTCACCAAGGTCTGTCTTCAGTAGAAGCTAGTTAACTAGAGCCTAACTTGCTGGGGTTTTATCAGAGCCTAAGCTGACCTGGGTGAAGGAAAATCACCAATACCAGCCACCTCTAGCTGCCCACATAGAAAGGAAACCTAATGCTAGTCCACTCTAGCCATATGTCCCAGCTATGGAAGTGAAGACAGAGAAGCAGTTATGAAGTTCACAGTCCAGAGCCACAGGCGCACTGAAAGACTGAGACCTAATCATATAACTCTAGCACACCACTTATCCCCTCACTCGCCTTACTATCATATGCCTAAAGTTCTACTTATAGAAGTTTATTTTACCCAATATGTTATATGCAGCTATGAAGAAAAAATTATAAGGCATACCAGAAGGAAAAAAAAACAAAAAACAACCACAGTATGAAGAGACAAAGCAAGAAGCATCAAAACTAGACTCATATATGGCAGGGATGTTGAAACTGTCAGATGGTGAATTTAAAACAACTATGATTAACATGCTAAGCTAAGAGATCTAATGGATAAAGTGGAATAGCATGCAAAAACAAATGGGTAATGTATGCAGAGGGTGGGAAATTTTAAGACCCATTACAAAATGTTAGGGATAAAAAACACTGTAACAGAGATTAAGAACAACTTTTACAGGTTTATTAGTAGACTGTATATGGCCTAGGAAAGAATTTCTCAGATTGAGGAGGTATCTTAATAGAAAACTCTAAATCTAAAAAGTAAAGACATGAGAAGACTGAAAGAATCAGAATATCCAAGAACTGTGAGACAACTACCAAAGTTGTAACATACATGGAATAGGAATGTCAGAAGAATAAGAAAGAAAGGAGCAAGAGAAATAATTAGAAACAAGAGTGACTGAGAATTTCTCCCAAATTAATGTCAAATAAGAAACTACAGGTTTAGGAAGCTCAAACAGAATGAATACCAAAAAATACACTTAGGCATATTATTAAAACTACAGAAAATAAAATATTTTTAAAAAATCCTGAAAGTGGGATGGGGGATATATATACCTATAGAAAAACAAAAGTTAGAATTTTATCCAACTTTTCCTCAGAAACCATGCACCAAGAAAAGCGTGAAATAAGGTATTTAAAGTGTTAAGAGAGAGAGAAAAAAGCCCACCAACCTAGAATTGTGTGCCCTGTGAAACTGTCCATCAACAGTGCAGAAGCAGGAGTTTTTCAGAGAAACAAAAATGGAAGGAATTTTTTGCCTATAGACTTTCCTTTCAAGAAATGCTAAAAGAAATTGTTTAGGGAGAAAAAAATGATATAAGTTTAAAAATCAGATTTATATAAAGAAGGGAATAGCATGAAATAATAAACGAAAGTTAATAGAAACTTTTTTTTAACTCATCTTATCTGTTAAATCAACTACTCAATTGATTTCACATATAAGAATTTGTTAAAAGTAATAGAGGTAATATATTTTATTGTGTATGAATACACACACACACACAGCACATTTGTATATGCTTATCTATAAGTGAAATAAAAGCCAACAATAAAACAAGGGACAGAAGGAGAAAGGAATTGAGATTATTTTGTTATTATAAGGTATTCACACAACTACACAACCTGTGAAGTGATATAGTGTTACTTAAAAGTGGACTTGGATTGTTCGTAAATGTATATTACAAACTCTAGGGAAAACCACTAAAAAAACAGGTATCACTGACATGCTAAGAAAGGAGAGAAAATAGAAAAATATAAAATGTTTAGTTGAAGCCACAAAAGGCATAACAGAGTGAAAGATAAAATTAGAAAATAAAGAACACAGGCAGCAAATACAACATAGTAACAAATACAGTAGATATTAACCTAATAATAGCAATTATCGTTTTAAATATAAATGGTCTAGATTCACCAATTTCAAGTCAGAGATGTCAAAGTGGACCAAAAAACAAGACTCAAATATGTATTCTATATAAGAAACTCACTTTGAATATAAAGAGAAGCATAGATTAAAAGTAAATGGATTGAGAAACATATAGTATACCAACAACAATTAAAATAAAGTGGGAGTCACTATGTTAATTTCTGATGGAGCAAACTTCAGAGCCTGGGAAGTTATCAGGGATAAAAAGTGGCGTTACCTAATGATAAATAGGTAATTTTCCAAAAACACATAAGAATCTTTAAGGTGCCTGAACATAACAATAGAGCATCAAACTATCTGAAGTAAAAACCGATAGAACTGCAAGGAAAAATGGACAAACCCACTATTTTAGTTGAAAACGTCAACACCTATTCTATCAGAAATGGACAGATCCAACAGGCAGAAGATCAGTAGGGGTATAGTTGAACTCAACACCATCTATCAATTGCATATAATTGACATCTATAGATTACTTCATCCAACCAAAGCAAAATACACATTTATCTCAGACTCACATGGAACTTTCATCAAGATGGACCACATCCTGAGCCATAAAACATAGCTTAACACATCTGAAAAACAGAAATTATACAATGTCTGCTCTCAAATGAACTAGAAAATAATAAAATACTTGATGATTTAACAACAATTCAAAGATTGCAAAGAAAAAATCTTAAGAGAAATTTAAAAATATTTTAATTAAATGAAAATGAAAACACACTCATTAAAATTTGTATAATGCAATGCAAACAATGCTTAGAGGGACATTTATAGCATAGAAGAGATTTATTAGAAAAGAAGGAGAATCTAAGAGATTTATTAGAAAAGAAGGAGAATCTAAGATAAATCATCTAATTTCCCACCTTAGGATATTAAAGAAGGGAAAATTGAATATAAAGTAAGTAAAGAAAAGAACTAATAAGAATCAGAGCAGAAATTAATGAAATTGAAAATAGAAAATCAGTGAAAATCAACAATGCCAAAAGCTGATTCTTAAGTCTCTCATCAACCTAACTAAAAGACTGATAGAGAGAGAGAGAGAGACAGAGAGAGAGAGAGAGAGAAAGACAGAGAGAGAGAAAGAAATATTATAAATAAAAAAGGGAACATCATTACAGATCCCACTGACATTAAAGGATAAGCAAGCAATTTTATTATATTTATTTACTTATATACATATATAATTATATATTAATTATATAGAGTATTTATTATATTATGAACAAGTCTATGCCTACAACTTTGATAACCTAGATGAAATGGACCAATATTTTAAAAGACAAAATCTGCCAAAACTTACAAAAGATAGACAATCAAATAAACCTATTATCTATTAAATACATTGAATCAATAATTAAAACGATTTCAAAACAGAAATTACCAGTCCCAGATGGTTCACTAGTGCATTTTACCAACATTTAAGAGTGAAATTGTACCAATTATCTACAGTCTCTTTCAGAAGGCAGAAGCAGATAAAATGTTTTCCACTTCATTCTATGAGGCCAGCATTACCCTAATAACAAAATCAGATAAAGACATTACGAGAAAACTAGAGACCAATATTTCTCATGCACATAAATGCAAAAATCTTCAACAAAATATTAGAAAGTGAAATCCAACAAAGTATAAAAAGAAATTAAACATCACTACCAAGTGAGATTTATCCCAGGTTATTTAAGGCTACTTTAACATTTCAAAATTGACTAATGTAATCCACCATGTGAACAGGCTAAAGAAGGAAAATTACATGATATCAATAGATTCAGAAAAAATTTCTGATAAAATCTAACACCCATTTATAATAATAATAAAAAAAAACTTTTAGTAAACTAGAAAGAGAGGGGAGCTTTCTCAACTTGATAAAAAGAATCTACAAAAACCCTACAGCTAATATTTTTCTTAATGGTGAGAAACTAGAAACTTTCCTGTTAAGAACAGGAACAAACAAGGATGCTCCCTGTCACCACTCCTTTTCAATGTTATACAAAAATCTGTAGCTAATGCAATAGGATAAGAAAAGGAATTAAATGTATACTGATTGAGAAGGAAGAATAAAAGTCTCTTTGTTCACAAATAACATGATCATCTATTTAGAAAACCAAAAAGAACTGATGAGAAAAACAAAAAGAATTGATTTAAAAAAAAAATCCCCCAAAACTTCTGAAACTAATTAAATATATTAAGGTTTCAAGATGCAAGGTTAATATACAAAAGTAAATTGTTCTCTTATATACAAATAATGAATGAGTACCATTTGAAATTAAAAATACAATATTATCTACATTGGTATAAATCTAACAAAATATGTGCAAGATATATATGAGGAAATTACAAAATGCTGATAAAAAAATTAAAAAAGAATTAAATAAATGGAAATCTGTTCCATGTTCATGAGTAGGAAGACTCAATATAGTCAAGATGTCAGTCTTTCCCAACTTGATCTAAAGGTTGAGTACAACCCAAATCAAAATTACAGCAGCAACTTATTCTGTGGATGCCAGCAAGCTCTGTCTAAAATTTATGTGCCGATGCAAAATACCCAGGGTAGCTAACACAGTATTGAAAGAAAAATAGAAAGTTGGAAGACTGAAACTGTCTCACTTCCAGACTTACTATAAGTAACAGTCATCAAAAGACCCTGTGATATTATTAAAAGAATAGACAATTAGGTCAATGGAACAGAATAAAGAACCTAGAAAGAGACCCACATAAGTATAGCCAACTAATCTTTGGTATAGGAGTGAAGGCAACACAATGGAGAAAATATGTATTTTCAGCAGATTGTGGTAGAACTGGACATCTGCATGCCAAAAAGTGAGTCTTGATACAGACCTTATACTCTTCACAAAAATTAACTCAAAATGTATTACAGACCAAAATTTAAAAGGAAAGCTATTAAACACCTAAAAGATACCATAGGAGAAAGTAAAATTACCCTTGGGTTTGACAACAACTTTTTAGATATGACACCAAAGGCACGATTCATGAAAGAAATAATTGATAAGCTGGCTTTTATTAAAATTAAAATTTTTGGGTCTTTGAAAAACATTATCAAGAGAATCAAAAGACATGCCACAGACTTGGAGAAAATATTTGCAATAAACACATCTGATAAAGAATTATTATCCAGAATATACCAAGAATTTAAAAATGCAATAATAAAAAAACAAACAATCCCATTAAGATATGGGCCAGGAACAGGGCCTGTGACTTATGCTGGTAATCCTAGCGACCCAGAAAACTCAGGCAGAGGATTGCTTGTGGCCAGAAGTCTGAGACCAGCCTGAGCAACATAATGAGACCCTGTCTCTAAAAAATTTTTAAAATTATTCCAGCAGGATGATGTGCATTTGTAGTCCCAGCTACTCAGGAAGCTGAGGCAGGAGGATCATCTGAGCCCAGGAGTTCAAGGCTGCACTAAGCCACGATCATGCTACTCTGCATTCCAGCCCAGGGAACAGAGTGAGAACCCAACTCATTTAAAAAGGGGGCAAAGACCTTAACAGACCTCACCAAAACGACATACTTCTTTGGTGCTTGCCAAATAATGTGTCCAATAAGTATATTAAAAGATGGTTCAAATCAAAAGTTATCAGAGAAAGGCAAATTAAAACAAACCAGTGATACATCACTACACACCTAGTAAAATGGCCAAAACGGAAACACCAGTAATATCAAATGCTGGTGAGAATGTGGAGCAACCAGAACTCTCCTTCACTGATTTTTGGAATGCAAAATAGTACAGACACTTTGGAAGAGAGTTTGATGATTTCTTACCAAACTAAATATACTCTTATAATACTTTCCAGCAACTATGCTCCTTGGTATTTACCTAAACAAATTAAAAACTTGTCTCTACCACAACACTTACAGACATCCAGCAGCTTTATTAATAATTGCCAAAGCATCAAAGGAATGTAAATGTTCTTCAGTAGGTGAATGGATAAATAAACTGTGGTATACCCAGGAAAGAGAATTATTCAGCACTAAAATAAATGAGCTCTCAAGCCGTGAAATGTCATGGGGGAAACTGAAATGCATATTACTAAGTAAAAGAAGCCAATCTGAAAAGGCCACATACTGTTTGATTCCAACTATATGACATTCTGGAAAAGTCAAAGCTATGGAGACAGTAAAAAAACCAAAAAAGTAGTGGTTGATGGGGGTTAGGGGAAAGTAAGGGATGAACGGGCAGAGCACAGAGGATTTTGAGGGCAGTGAAACTATGTGGTGATGATACTGTAATGGTGGATACATGTCATACATTTGTCCAAATCCCTAAAATGTGGAACACCCAGAGTGAACACTCACGTGGACTATGGTCTTTGGGTGGTAATGTTATTTTAATGTAGGTTCATCAATCGTAACAAATATACCACTCTGGTGGGGGGATGTGGATAATGGGGCGAGGCAGGTATGCACAGGGTAGGGGATACATGGGAAATCTCTGTACCTTTTGATCAATTTTGCTGTGAAGCTAAAACTGCCTGTAGAAGATAAAGTCTATTAATTTTAAAAGCCCTTGGAAAAGGCTTTTCATCTATCTCCAAGTCTCATTTGTGTGGATTGGGTGGATGTTACCCAACTTTAAGGTGATGTTTAGCTAGAAAGTCAGACACAGTTAGATTCTGTAGAGAATTTAATTCCAAATTTCTAATGTGTAGTTTTAATTTTTAATGTGCAGTTCTATATTTTGGTTTGTGTATGTATGTAAACTGTTGAAGAACTACATTGAGGAGGAACTTGTTAAACCTTAACAGTGAGTCAGTTTAATTCTGTCTCTGCATGCAGCATCATAGTCACTTTCATTACCCAAAGCCTGTCTCCAAAATTTTCTGTTAGTCAGAGCAAGTCTTCAAATTCAATTACCTGTCAGTATCTCCACTTCATTTGGAAGTTAAAGTTTCTGGTCTCAGAGTTCAAAGCCAGGTTTTAGCCTTTTATTTCATTTGAAGTTTCCAGATGACATTTCCAATTGATTGCCAGAATTTTGTGGCTTTGATTTCCCTAGTCCTAAATCCAGGCAGCTCTGGTGTGACTTAAAATATGGAACTTTGGGATGATACTGCTTTGCAAAATAAAGGAAAAAGGGAGCTGCATGGAACAAGGTAGGTAAAAGAAGAAAAGGTTGGGTAGTGCGAACAGACTGAGAAATGAATGAAGAAAAAAAGGGACTAGGAGAAAGTACAAAGGTAAACATGTTTTCGGTTTTCAACGTTTTAAATTATATCTGTAATATATATTGTATTTCTATAATATATATGTATGTAATACATATGATCAATATATAGAATTTTTAAAGACAAAGGCTAGTTTCTCAGAATGTTAATAAGAAATCATTCAAACAAGTCAAGTAACACAGCTCATAATTATTATTTATAAAATCCCAAAATATAAAAGTCAGATAGGAAAATAAGAATAGAGAATTTTCATTGGTCCTGCTGATAATACTTAAAGGTATACTCAAGTCAGTTAAATACTTTATCACCTGTCATACATAAATCAATGTCTATTTAGGTTTCCTTTTATTTTAGTTTACATTTCCCCAGTCATGTTTTATATTAAACTAACATCTATTAAGTGTAAATGTTCAGCATGCTTCCTTGAATTGGCTAGTTAATAAAAAGACGAAAGTGGATATTAACAAATTTATTTAAATATTGGCCTTAAAATAATCATTTTTAAATTTTAATCAAATTTGTTACTTTTTCCCTTGAAATTCTTCCATGGAAAAATTACTGATTAATTTGCTCATTGCCATTTCCAATTAATTTTTTCACCAAAAACATATTATATTTAGAGAAAAAATATTGGTTGAAATTAAGGATTAACTATTACGTTATCTAATTATAGAAAAATATATGTAAAAGATGACATCCATTATCCAATTTTTCTATGCACATGCACTAGGAGGTACATGGTATGTGCTAGTCTGAACAGTCAGACACAGAAATATGGTTATAGTCAATTGATAAACATCTGTATGTGGAAGCTTTGCATTGGTTTATATACAGTGAAATCAATTTCCATTGCCAATTGCTAAATTTTCAGTATAAAACTGCTAAGTATATAATTTAGCTTGACAAACAGTTGATCTGTCCCCCCCAAAACTTTATCATTTCTAAAATTCAGTTTTTGGGTTTTTTTAAAGCAGAATTAAAAGTTCACTTTTAAGCACCATGCCACTTAGGGTTTGACATTTAGCCGCATTAGAATTACTGGGCAAATAGATTTTTCCATTATGAAATTAAATCTACTTTCTTCTCTTCTTAAATTTGGCTTGCCTATGGTTTCGTGTGTTAACATCTAAGAAGTGAAAATAATCTGAGGTATAGTCTTTAATTTGACATACATATAGGTCTTTTGAATAAAACCCTACTAGATATCACTCTAAGTAGGATTAACCACAAGTTTCTATGTGGACATGAGGCAAGGGATTCATTAAAATTGACATTGCAAACACCCTCTCTGACAGATTAGAGTGAAATTAGAGTGGCAACCTGAACCTTAAGCTCTCGGTGGATACACTAATGGTTTTGTCTAGAAAGTTTAAAGGTTTACAGGGAGGCACAGTGGCCAACTTCTATCTTTGATGTAAAGGGCAAGGAAAGAAAGGAAATAAGGGGTATGTGAAGGAGAAAGCAATTTTCTGTTTCCTTCTCAGCATAACACTGTTTCACAAAAACATTTAATTCTTACTATGTCTTGCTGATTTAAGGTTACTTTTAAAAACCTTTGATTATCTGCCCACTGTGAGCACAGTAGAATGGGCGGCGAGACAAACAAGATAGTTTCCTGCTTTCCTGGAATTTCAGTTGATTGGGAAATCAATATACCCATAAACAATGATTACATCTTCTACTGTTCCCATATTTTAAGGTACAACATCTCCTGCAAGGGGCATGAAAATGGTCAAAAAATGTTTTGGAAAAAAGAAGAGATAAAACCAAAGCAAATGCTGCATGAGAATGCATCCAAAACGGTTGAACGGGTGAGAATGGAGGCCAATACCGTTCCTTCTTGTCATGGTAAAGGAGACTGGAAGCTCAGAATGTCAATGCCTCACAAGTCTAACCTCAGTGGGGATTTCAACAGAATCAGATGAGCTACAGGACTGCAAATCTTCTAAGCCTTTCAGAGAACTCTATAAAGCCTGCTCTTAAGAGAAGATTTCAGCTGTTTTCACAAGTGTGCCAAATTCATCCTTCCTGACAATCTTTTTTATTCAGGATCTAAGCCAGCTAAATATGTTTAAGTTTGGTAGACATAGTCAACATTTAAACTTAGTTCAAATTCAAATTCAATTGCCCAAACTCTGAAATTTGGTAGTTTATCAAATTACACTTAATTTTTCTCAGTAAGATTTTTTCACTGCTCAGTGATTTAGAGTACTATGTGTTTATTCATCTCCTTTAAAGGTTGATTTCTGTTTGGGGTAGGTGCTAACATATGTGTGTATAGTACTTTTTTAGAGTAAATGAACAGGGATTCTATATAATAATCTTCTAAAATAATGTTTAGTAATTTGCATACTAGAGATATCAAATCAAAGGGTTTTTGTTTACCTGAGACCTTCGAGAATTTTCTTCTGATGATAAAGTGAGAGACTTTTTTTCATATTGAATGTTCAGAAGAGTGGCCGAATTCAGATGTACTTTCAGATTGTGAAACAGCCCAAGCTATTATAGAAATGTTTGGGATGTGCTGGAAATAATATTTTTCCAAAAGGTATTGCTCCTTCCATTTTAAATTTATGTGATCTTTAAAGGGGATTTAGTTTTATGTCTCTGATTCATTTACACTTAATTCATGAAAATAACATTTGCTAAAAGCTATTGGGTATGCAATCAGTTTCGTGATCTATATAAATGTTTTAAGTGCTGTTTTTTTTTTTTTTTGTCTGAATTTGGCCAAATCATTTAAGTCTTTTTTTTCCCCCCCAATTTTCCAAATCTTGGGAACCTAAAAGATGTAGTAGATTCAAGGCAGTAAGATATTTGCTGTGTCCTATCAAACAATTATTTTTCTAACATTTGGATTATAGGAGAAATTGTTACCTACTAAGAAGTGAACTTTCTAGTGTTGCTAAAACAATTAAGTTATCACAGAATGACTAAAATAATGCATTGAATGGCAGTGATTCAAAAATATAGCAGCAAGACTCTGACATTTAGATGCCATATTTCCCTTGCTTTTTATAAACACATATAAAAAATCTAGCAGGCTGTATAAACCAACTAGGCCATTTTTACAAAGAGGCTTGATAAAGCAACACAGATCTGACTGTTCTACTTAGAGTGGCCAAAACTCAAAGGACATATAAAACATAATATTGTTTCGGGAGCATTCTCTAGGGATAACCAATTGCTTTTAAAATACTCGAATCAAAGGAAAAAAGACAGTTATGTAGTTCTTTAGTTCATAGGTAATTTCTCCTCTTAGATTTTTATAAGGTTGGAAATGATAGGTAGATGCCTTTTGCCTTGTTTGAAAGGATGAGAACTTTTATGGTACCAAAATTATTGTTGTTACTCCAAAGGAGTGAGGGGAACCCTTCTGTGATAAGAGCAGAGACGTTAGCAGGATTCAATCTGTGCAGTGCTTTATGAGCCAAGGTAAGAAATTTAGATGTGGTTTCAACTGTGATGGAAGACCACTTTGGGATTTGAGGCAGGGCAAGGACATAATTTGATTTGTCCTTCATAGATCACTGGGCTGCTCTGTGGAGAAGGGATCACAGAAAGGAAGTAAGAGAAAAAAAGCAGGACCAGGTAGGAGTACCTAGAGTAGTCCAGGAAAGAGAAGATGGTGATTTGGCCTACAGTGGTGAAAAATAGAAGCATATTGATATCAATATGATATACTGAAGGAGTACACAGGACTTATTGATGAATTGCAGAAAATTAGGTGTGACTCCTTGTCTGGCTTCAGCAATTGGGAGTGTGGTGGTATCACACACTAGGAGGAATAGGTGTGGACACGGGAGCGTCAACAAATTTGTTTTGGTTTTGCCAAGTGGCTGTGTGGACTATTAAGATGATCATTAGATACCCATGTGTAAATGTCAATCAAAATATTGTTAGTAATAATATGTACAGGAGTTATAAATGGATGCAATTTTTAAAAAGCTTCTTAGAAAAAAGTATCCCCACATGTATTCCTTTCTTACACCCCTTACATTACTTTAATAAAAACCAGGACAGTTCAAGTAGAAGACATAGATAATCTTACTTGAACACTTCTGTAAGATACATATACTTAAAGATTTTCGAAAATCTGGGTGAGGAAGATTAAAATCATCTACTTGATGGTTATTGTTTGTGGTGTATGGGTTTTTTTTTCTGTAGTTAAATTAACTGTTCATTGTTTACCTGTAATTCATCCCAAAATGCCATCCTTCTGTATGATTATAGAGTTCTTTGGGTATTACTGAGGATAAGTAGTCACTAACACTGCCACATAGAAATGGATTTATTAAAAAGGTGTTTGTTTCTGGAAAAAGTATATGGATTATATGGAGATATAAAATATCTTTACATCTCTCTATAAAATTATAAACACCTATATATAAAATTGTATATGTAGCCTATATATCTGTATATTTACACACACACATATCCATTACATCTTATATATAACTTACACCATTCCTCCCAACGATTTGTGAGTACTGTTAGATATTTTCAGTCAATCAGTGCTTTCAATGACTTTTTGAGCTAAATGAAATGAGTTTTGTTCATTATTATGGGCCTCTTGTTTTGCCATTTGCTTATGTTCTGGTGAGCAGTTTTGACTCATAAAACTTGATAAAAGTTATGGTGTTGGACCTACCACATGATTAGCATTTTATTTGTAAAAATGCCAATCTCCTGGAAACTTGAGATACCTTCCAGTGATGGCTCATTATGCAGATGAAAAGTACAGGAGGCAATAAAAAATTGGTAGACATGTCCTGACATTAGAAATGATTTTGTTCATATGGCTGCATTTGCCAACTGTTCCATGAACTACAGCTGGGCGAATCTATGACTGGGAAAAATGCAATACTTTAGGGACTATTCTATTATGATACTATATAGAGCTGGGTAGGTTGATGTCCCCAAACAATTATCTAAATGTTTGTGCACCATGCCCCCCCCACCCCACCCAATTCACATGTTGAAAACTTAATCACCAATGTGAGGGTATTAGGAGGTAGGGCCTTTGGGAGGTTATCAGATCCCAAGGAGAACTGTTATGAATGGGATTAGTGCCCTTATAAAAGAGGACCCGGAGAGCTGCCTTACCCCCTCTACCATGTGAAGACACAGTGAGAAGATGCGATTTATGAGCCAGAGGGTGGGCCCTCACTAGATACTGAATCTGCCAGTGTCTTAATCTTGGACCTTCTAGCCTACACAACTCCAAGAAATAAATTTCTATTGGTTAAGAGCCACCCAGTTTACGATATTTTGTTACAGCAATCCAAAAGGGCTAAGACAGTGATACCATTTTCAGAAACATATGCCTCATGTGAAATGGTGTATTTATTTGCATACATATCTTCTGAACTAAGTGAACATGAAATGAACCAAGAGTAAGCTGACATGGAAAGTAGCCCTCTCATAGAATGGGTCTGAAAAAAAGTCTTGTTAGATGTCCAGACTGCCTCATGTTACTCTTATTCAAGCAAGATAATGTGTCAAAGCAGCAGTGCTCAATTTGTTTTTATTCCATTTTACTGAAACACAAGTTTAATATTTACCTATGAAACATTTTTTGATGTGGTATTTCCATTGTTCTAGCTAAAACTCTCTCACATTTTTTTCTACTCATGAAATGTATATAAGAATTCAAGTTCATAATAATTAAAATATGATACAGATTTTATTTCATTGCATTAGCTTACATTTCAAGTATGTCATTCACAAACTTGGATTCTTTGTTATTAATAATTAATTGCATTGAACACATCTCACAGCTAATGGCTGTAGTAATGAGTGGTTCTGAAAATCTCAGCATAGCAAATCTCCCCTTTAACCATCCAATGTGCGACATCTCCATTCAGAATCAATTTAATTCTAAGACTGAAGATTTCATAATTCACTCTCTTCAGACTCACAATACACATGAATACATTAACTGGAGGTATGGGAATTCAGATTAACTTGGGCAAATTTTTATTTATCGTCTAGATACAAAGTTCAATGCTGGATTCATGATTTTTGTTAGCTGATTTCCCATGTTCTTAGAAGCTAAATGGAATAAAACCAGACCTTTCTCAATCCAGTATTTAAGAATCTTTGTATTTAAGATGTATGCTACTTCATCACATCTAACAAACTTTTCTTACTTCCTGCTTTTAAATAAAATTATTTTATTTTTTACTACACCTATGCCTCAACTTAGTTTTCTTCTCTGGATGCTTATTGATTGATTCCTGAAGCTAATTGGTCAATGAAAAGGAATAAAGATGCCCTTGGAATATTTAAAGCAATTTTTTACATGTGAGCTGTTTGAAATTTGGATGTAACCATGGGGGGATTTATCATTATTTACAATATATAGAACAGAGATGAGGCATCGAGAGGTTAAGTGACTTGACTAAGCAATACAGACAAAGACAGAGATCAAATTCCAGGATTTCTGGCTCCAATGCAGGAGTCTTTCTCTGACATCATGATACAGAGCTCACCGATGGGCACACCATTATAAATATTTCATTAACCATTAGGCTAAGTCTGTAGTAAAGATCATCAAGAGGAAGGCAAGGCATTGTTACCTGTTGAGTAATTGGGACATTTTTCTCAATCATCTGTTTCATTCAAAGAAATTTTAGCCATAAAAATTTAATTTTGAAATGACTTGGCTTAATCTTGTATTTACAAAAAAACATATGTCCCGCAGAAATCTCACGGTCAGTGTTTGTTTTCTAATCGGCAGTTGTGCCCATGTTGCATAAAGCAACTCTTTCTTTATGGGAATGCTTGATAGGAAGGATCTTGCTCTAGGACTTGAATGGGTGGAAAAAGGCTACTGGGATTCAATAGCTACCTCTGCCATCAATTTCAAGGTGTGTATTTGTGTGTGTGCATGTATGTGTATGTGTGCGTTTGTGTGTGTCCTGGGTAAGAAATGGTGGCTTCATATTTGCTCTTTCTGAATAAATACCAGTCCTTTAATTTCAAATAATTATCTATAACAAATGTAAATGACAGGAATTTGAGACTACTTCTGACATGCAAATTTCCTCCATAGATAACTGATAACTCCTCTTTTTTTTTTTTTTTTTTTTTGACATGGAGTCTTACTCTGTCGCCAGGCTGCAGTGCAGTGGTGCAATCGTGGCTCACTGCAACCTCTGCCTCCCTTGTTCAAGCAATTCTCCTGCCTCAGTCTCCTGAGTAGCTGGGACTACAGGCGCACGCCACTATGCCCAGCTAATTTTTGTATTTTTTAGTAGAGACAGGGTTTCACCATGTTGGCCAGGATGGTCTCAATCTCTTGACCTCGTGATCTGCCCGCCTCAGCCTCCCAAAGTGCTGGGATTACAGGTGTGAGCCACTATGCCCGGTGATAACTGATATTCTCTAAATCAATGATTCTTTTCCCTACCATGTTTCTTTAAAACTTTCTTTTACACATCTAATGCAACTTAGCTAAATTGTTAGTAAAAAAACTAAAACAGCACCGAAAAGTATAATAATGTAAAAATCTCTCCCCACAATGCTGTTCTCTCTATATAACAATTTAAATATTTTGTTTTTCCTATAAAATATATCATATTTATGCAAGAATAGATGTATATTTCTTTTATAATAGTTGTGTTTAAGATGTATAATGCAATATGCTTTTTAAGTAATATGCTAACTACTTTATCACATTTAAATCCACCTCTATGTTTTTAACAACAGCAGAGTATTTCATATATAGAGGTGCACAATTCATTTTACTAGTCCTCAAATGTTTACATAATTGATAATGGCAGAAGGTCATTGGAGTAGAAGTGTTTCATACACAGTGGTTCAATTAACATCTTTTTACTTAAATGTATTATTGCACCTGGCCCCTAAATGTATCCTTGCAATGTTGTGGTACTATATTTATAGGACACATTTTTAAAGTTGGAATTTTTAAATTAAAAGTAGATTCTTTAACTTTGATAACTAGGATTTAATTGCTCTCCTAAGAAGTTTCATCATAATATATACCATATTAAGAGCATGAGAATATCCAGTCAATCACTAAGAATAGTAAAACTTTGAAAATAATTGAAATATAATAGATTTAAGATGGAATCTTACATTTGTTTGAATTTGCATCATTCTAATCATCAGTGAGTTTGATAATATTTTGACTGTTCATTGGCCCTTTATATTTCTTTTGTTATAAACTGCCTTTAATTGTATTTGCACAATTTCGGTTGTTGATTTCTGTACATTTTAAATACTCTTTGTGTATGAATATAAATGGCCTTTTGCTATATGTATTGCAGTTTTTTTTTTCCTGGTTTGTCATTTAAAATATATTCTTGGTGTTTCTCACCATATAGAATGCAGCTTTTTAAAAATCATGTTAAGATTTGGCAGTTTTTCCTTTATGTCTTTCAGGTTATATGCCTTCTGTTTTCCAAGATTGTATTTTTAGAAATAACTTACGTTTTCTTCTAGTAATTTAATGAGTTACTTTTTTTTTTTTTTAAGTGTCAGTATTTGGAACCTCTGCTCCATTTGCAGTATGGAAAAATTATATCACTAGTTAGCATACTTTTCAGTATAGGCAGCTTGAGACTTTAACCAGGCATTAAATCTGGAAAGGGAGGTTCACAGATGTTGGAGATAATAATCAGATATTAGACCTAGAAAATGCTTTAAAGATCATCTAGTGTAATGTTCTCATTTTCCAGATGGGGAAATGGAAATGAATGTGAAGAAGGCTAGAGCAGTAAAACATCTTAGTGAAGTCCCCACAGTGTTTGTGCCAGAAAAGATACCTCCTCTTCCCATGCTGGTAATGCATTCATGCTCCTTCAGAGGAATGAATGCCCTTATTCCATTCGTTCCTCTCTTTCACCATTGCTAATGAGCAAATCTTGAGCTGGGCATCACATGATTCTAGTTGGTCTTGTTTTATTGATTGTCCTGTTTAAGAGGATAAAATACACTTCATATTTTCGAAGAAGGGAAAACAGGTGGGGAACCCAGCATATCCCAAATGTCAGGTTGCACATATTTTATTTCTTGCCCAGATTCAGAATATTGCCACTGGTTATTATAAAGCCCAAGGGTTATTTATTACAGTATCCCTGAATGTGAAACCAACCTGATTTCCTTGTGGCTTATGTATTTGTTTATTAAACCTTTGTATGAAGAGTTAAGAGAGGAAGGTAAAGGATTGAGAACCCTGTCCAGTGCCTTCAGCAACCTCGAAGCATCTTAAACGAGCAGTGTATTTTCAGCATGATTCTATTGTCTCGCTAGGTTATGGTGTCAACAAAGTAATGCTTTAAAAGGGAATTGATATTTAATGAGATATAAAATACAGAACTGTTTTCTATCATGCAGACATCCTCTCTTCCCATTTTGTTCTCATAAGTACCGATAGGTATAATGACTGGCTGCATTATCTATCTTAGGGCAGCCCTTGAAAAGACTAGGTCTGTTCCTTTGGGGGATACTCTTCCTTCACAGACACTAAGGATTCATGAAGCCACCTCTTTGAAATAGTTTCTTGGGACTCAGTATTTAAACTCATGAAACGGAATACAGGTAATTCTTAACGGTGATTATTGTTTCAAGGAAGCCACATGGCCACTTCCCCCGACAACTTTTCTAGCTCCACAGTACTGTCTCAGGCTGTTTAAAAAATGACAATGGATATAAACAGTAATCTAATTATAGTTAGAAGAGATTTACAGCTCTAATTACAACTGCTGTTACATTTTAAAGGGACTGGCATAAGCAATCAACACATCCCATACAAGAATCCATCTTGCTATTATAAAAGCTACCTGCCAATTGTTTGTCAGCTGAATGACACGCAACACTGCACATATTATCTCCAGAATTAGTGACACTGACAGTGTTGCCATGCTTAATGTATGTAGGCAGTATAATGCAAAGGCATGGAGCTTAGGAACTGCTCAGTTAGGGACTGTTGCCTTGTCAATATAGACACGTTCATCAAATATGTTATCATCTTACTCTCAGTGAATTTTTTTATTTAGCTCAATCAACTATATATTCACAGAACTTCTCTACAATAAAAGCGGGAAACACACATACTCTCTTGGTTAGACATTTATATAAACACATATTTATTATATATTATATAACATTACTAGATATTTGTTACGTGTCAGGGTAAAAATTTTATAACAGTCTCATTTGAGACTCAAGATAATTTTTTAGCATTATATTATTGAATTTATTCTTTTGGATAATTTATGGTATGTAATACATACTACAAATTGTTTGAGATGGAACATACTTGTGGTTTTTAAAGGGTTTGCTGATCATTTCTATAGGTTGAAGAAAATTGTTCAAATAAAATCTCAGCCCCTACCTTCATCATCCTTCTATAGCTGGGCACACTGATTTCCACCTCTGAGGCTTCAACCTTACTCCGGATTTCTGAACAATCTAGACAGGGCAAATTCAATTCATCCTAGGCCATTTATCTAATGGGACTGAGACTTCATATTCATGATGCTCTGAGATCTAGAATTTGGGTGTCCTAATGCCAACATCTAGCATCCAATAAAGTTCTCTGTTTGACAGGCCTGACTACTTGTTAGGGCTCCTCCCGACTTCAGATCTTGGTCAGGGCCAAGAAATGTATCAATAAACTGTACACCAGGGAGGAGGCCCTGCTGTCCTGTGTTCAGACACAGTGATGATGACTTTTCATATCACGTGTCATACATACCACTCACCACAGGTATTACCAATCCATTCTTCTAGCACCTTAGAACCCAACCTGCTGCCTTCTGGTCGGAGTATGAATGAATCATACTTTGTATCAGACTGGAGAGCATGAACCATGTGAGCATAGCAGCTGCTAAAATAATAAATTACTTCCCACTGGTTGGTCAATAGTTGCTGATCCTATGCTTCCCCTCACTCCCAATGTTCCACCCTCCCCTCCTCTATCATGGCCCTCTTTCAGGACTCCCAAAGGTGTATATTATTCAACAACCAAAGGGTAGTCCCCCAGCACACAACAGACATCTGGCAGCCTACTCCCATGATAGCCTGTATCCATTCTGCTTGATTGGTGAGTGTACCTATTATACTGTGTCTGCTTATGTTAGTATTAAGGTAACATTACTTCTGTTGTCTACCTTGCTGTTTTGCCTTTGACTTAGACAAATAAACTGCCTTTTATTTTAGGGTACAGGACAGATTTTCTGGCATTTCCTTCCTTTTTTTTTTTCCTCCTAATGTTCTCCATAAGAAATCAGTCTACCCTCTCACAGAACCTACTCCACAAATGATGGATTGATATTTTCATTTTTAAATACTTTTACTTTTTAAAAAAATCACGCAGCTATGAACACCATCAGTTTTTGGTCAATAGAAGAAGAATAAAGAAATACTAAACTTGCAAAATGAAGAAATTTTA